>NW_024756979.1:0-62500 GCF_018991925.1 Homarus americanus
ATTACGGTTGTTGAGGGAGGGTGCAGGTAGGGAGAATATACTGTAGACAAAGGACTGGAAGGAGGGTGAGGGGAAGAGGAGGAGAGCATATTAGACTCTCACCCTGGATGAGGGAGGTGGAGGGGGGGAGGAGGCGTTTAACTAGGCAGTGAAGGTAAGAAAAAAGAGTGACCGGATAATATTAGAGGAATAGAGGAGAAAGAGTGAGTATGGAATAGAGAGGCAGTGAATAGTTTGAGAGAGAAAAGGGGTAAGAAATAGAGGGAAAAAAGGAGAATAGGAAACATAGGAAAGACAGAAAGAGAGAAAAGAGAAGAAACGTGATAAACAGGGAGTAAGTGAGAAAAAGCAGAAAGGAAGGGGGGCTCAAGGGAAAAGTCAGGAAGAGGAGGGAGATAGAACAGGAAAGATCACAAAGGAGGAAAGTAGGGAGGGACAGAGAGAGGAAATGTCTGGAGAGAAAGGGAATTAAAGAAGAGAAGGAGGAGGAGGAGTACTGATGGGGAGGCAAAGGAGGGAGGAGGAGGGAGAGGAACAGAAACAACAGGGAAGAGGGTGAGAAGATGGAGGGAGATAAAGCAGTATTGCTGGAAGGAGAGGGAGGATACGAACAAGAGGGAGGGAAGGCGAGGAGGAACGTACATGTGAGGGAAGGGCGAGTAAAAGGAGGAGGTAGTGAAAGGAGGCTCATCTGCAGCAGGAAACCAACTAGTAAGTGTGTGTGTGTGTGTGGGGGAGACAGCACGGGTTGTATGCTAATGACACAAAATAACGCTGCCTGACCTGTTCCTGGCTCCCTGTCTGCTAGTTAGCTCACCGGGGTTCCACTTGAGATGAGTAATAAAGGATAATGATTATTGCATGTTTATCAGTGCCTCAACTAAGTTATACTTGATTTAATTAATCTAATCTGACTTAAACCCAAGATAACTGCACCAAGATGATAACATTAACCAATTTTTGTTTTATATTATCAATCTGATCAAGGGAATACCCCTGGAGAGAGAGAGAGAGAGAGAGAGAGAGAGAGAGAGAGAGAGAGAGAGGAGAGGCCTATTGTACGATGGGCCTCTTTGATGTATAGAATATTATTAGGCAGTACTTGGCAAGTACAGATTCATTCAAGCATTGTGTGTTTGTTGCAGATGGTGGAGAGTCGTGCACCGGGCTCTCCATCTACACAGTCCTGCTGCTTTTAGCTGGCCAAGCGCGATATCTGTAGACTGCACCCGTGTCGCTGAGTTATTACGGTATGTTTCTTCATCTCATAAGAGGGACACACACAACGTTCAACAGATAACCCGGTTTGACTTTAACCTAAACCGTAATTTGAATCCAAGGTACACCATAAAGTTAGGAGAGAGAGAGAGGAGTCTGTGGCCACTATTGAAGTATCTAATCACTCCAATCTTGTACGTAATATGACTAATAACAATGTCGACCAATAGGATTCTCTCATGGACGCTGGGCCAATTTGACCCCCCACCCCAGCGGATAATTATGGCGTGTTGATGAAACCGCCCCGCTCTGGTACCCAGACCACACCGACCAGTTTTTGTCTTTGTTTACTCACCGCTAGTTTGCTCTTCCTGAACCGACCGATGGAGTTTAATAGGTGAGACTAAAGGTTATTCAAGATGATTTCCACTGCAGTGAGTGATATTTCTGATCACCATTCTTATGTATCTCTTCTCTCTCTCTTCATGCGTTTTATAACTTTGCGTGCTGATTCTGAAAGACTATTGATAATATTGTGCTAAATTCAATGGCGTATGTTAATTAATTATGTGAATGAACTGGAGCGATGTTCATTTCATGACCAATACAAAAATAAAATAATTTACCAAAATATCAAAGAGAAAATAAATGGTGTTTAATGTCAATTATAAAAAGAAAGTAAGATGAATATAGGTTTAAGATTAATTTGTGATAAAAATTTTTAAGAAGTGTTATGGAAAATATAAATAGAGGTGAGATGGTATTAGATGAATTAGTGTTGGGTGTGTAAGAGAACTAAACACGAGAGGAAGAAGAGGAGGAGAACTGCTTTTGAGATATGGTGAAAATGGGAGTTTGATGAGTGGATGTGTTAGGGAGTGGTGAGGAAATGTCGTGATATACTTGTAGGTGGGAAATGAGGTGGGAATGAGGGGAGTGAGGCAGGTGTGAGGGGTGGTGGAGCGGTGCACCTTACACATCATCAGATGACGTTTAATTTGCAACTGATGAGGGAAGCGAGGTTCTACGGAGATACGCTGATAAGGGTGAAGGTTCAGTGTAATGTGCTTTGGCTGTCTGAGTACAGTGTGTGTGTGTGTGTGATGAGCTGAGGACTGTAGGGACTGGGGGCAGGTCATCCTTTTTCTACAAATATTTTGGATAATTGTTACAAGCAAATTAGTATGTATCAGTTTATGTCTACACTAACTTTGTGGCTCCTGAATAATGTCTTGGGGTGGTTTGGGAGCAAGAGGTAAAATTGTTAGATAGATAGATAGATAGATAGATAGATAGGATTCAGTACAAACAGTGGTAAACAGTAAGTCTCTCTAATGTTTTGGTGATTGTGTACATGTTAAGATTAGTTTTTACTTAATACAGAATAGATATAACTCTCTCAGTCCTCGGGAGTTGTACAGGTGTTCACAGGCATGAGGAGATTTTGTGGTTGTAAATGTTGTGAATGCTTAGAAATTACATGTTTGGTGAATGTGGTAGCGAATAATTAACAGGATTCACGTATTTTGTGAATAAATATTGAGCATTTAAAACCCAGGTTGTGTTGTATGATGAACAATTCTTACGTGTTTTTATATTATTACTGACACTTGGTAAAACATAGATTGTGGTATATGAATAATAATACTCACCTGTGATGTTATACACTCATCACAATAAACCTAGGTGTTGGGGCCTAGTGTATAATCTCAGGTGTGTTATTAAAACCTTGTCTTTAAAACCTGGCTGTGGTGAAGGAGGAGTGGACAGCGTATGCCGGGATGTCAGTCACCAGCCAGGGGTCGGTGATGTTATACTGGGAAATATACACAAGTTTTGCTTGTTGTCGCACGGCCCGGGGTCAGGGTCCTCACACCAGCCCTCCCTCCTCCTCCTCCCTCCCACCACCCTGACACCCTGGACCCTCCTCTCTATCTTATCTCCTATCCTTATTTCCTGTTCTTATCTCCTGTTTTGTTTATTACCCCTTGGTTTCTTCCCTCCCCTCGCTTCCTGTTTTGTCTTTGTTTTATTTTTTATTATTTTTTTATTATTTTTGTATAATTGTGTCTTCTGATTTACTTCCATTTGTTATTTATCGTTTTGTGTTTTGTTTTTTGCTGTTGTTTCTTTCTGCTTTTATCTTTTTGTTGTTTATATGCAGCATCTGTTGTGTTTGTTTTGCGTTTGTTGTTTGCGATCATCATTATCATCAGTCCTCGTTGTTTGTCTCTTGTGTCAGTATTTTATTTTATAATTTTTTCTTCTGCGTTTTCCTTTCTTGTTTTGCTTCGTATTTTATTTTTTTCTTTCTGTCAGTTTATGGCAACTTATGTGTGGGATTTCTTGAACTGCTGCAGCTGACCAACATGAGCTGGTGTGTCTTTCCTCCTTCTCTTAGATTATTTCCTCTTATCTTAACTCTGATCATTATTCTCTTCACCTATAGCTTAACAGGTACTGGGCGTGTGGTAGTGTTGTCTAACTCTGAACTTAAAGGAGTTCACTTGTTGTCATCACAACACTTCATTGGTAGATTATTCCAAGATTCACGACTCTCGCCGCAGAGAGTTAGCTGTGACAGTACAAGCAATTTATTGATAAAGTTCATATCTTGCATTGTATTGCACAATGGTATGTAAGTGTTGGTACGTGGCTACCTTCAGGTGTGATTGTTGTTTCTTCAGCCCTCCGTCGCCCTGGTCCTGGAGTAATTTTCCCAGAGATGGTCTTCTGCTCAACAATCTAGATTTTGCAGAGATTAACTGAGCTTTGTAAGTGTACTGTGTCTGAGATCATTATGAAACAAAAACCTCTCCTCCTTATTGTATGACTTTGTTAAACACGTGGATATTGTTGTTGTACCAGTCTTGTCACATCTAGGTCAAAAGCTCTACTTTATGGTGCTGTCACCTAGAGATAATTACACTACCTGCAGTGTCATGCCTGGGCAAAGCACCACAGTTGTGTTCTCTCAATTGTCATCATATTGAAATTACTTTCAACGTTTGGTTCACACTGGAGACTAGGCACCATTTCGTGATGAAACTATAGTATAGTTATATGAGGCACCATACTGCATGTATCGCCACCTGGGCGTTAGTATAACTGGTACTCTGACCACGGAGATCTGTACCTGAACTGAGTGGTCAAGCCTGTGACTCGCTTCAGGTCACAGCCACCACTGGGTGGGTCAACATACTGCGGTTTGATAACTACACAGTCTACTGCTCTGACCTCCACACGTGACCCCTGTTTGTTCTTCCTGTCAGGCCCATTGTCCTCTCCCTCATCCTCACCATTTCCTCTTTTACTAACCATTTATTTATTTCTCATGCATTCATTTATTATTGGTTTTTATATATAATGTGGACTAATGAAGCTGTATTGTGTCACGTTCAGTATTACTGCGACACAGTTGGTTTGTGGCGTAGGTGGTGGTATATGATACACCTGGTGATGTTATCGTTCCTTCTCCTTCCTATTGGAAGACTTACTTATCACTAGTTAAACACAGGTGTAAGGCCGGGGTGCATAATACGATACTGTTATGCACACCGTCTGGGCTTCACAAGGGCTGGTGCCATGAAGTATTCTCCACATGAAGGAGTGGACCAACCTTAAGTTCGGTGACTTTAGATAAACGTTAAACTGAACCACAAATAACACCAGACCGTAACACCAGATAGTATTATAGTAGAGAATATTTTTTGTGTTTTTATCTTTTGAGTCCGGTTGTGGCCTGCCTTCCTACGTCACTTACCACCAATATTCAATTGCCAACCTTTGTGACTTGGCCCGGGTACATATTGCAGAACCGTCGTCTGTGTTCCTCAGCAATTTCATAGTTACACCAAATTCTTTGAAAATTTAAGATCATAACAAATATAACAGTGGGTTGTAATTATTGTTGAATGACTGAGCGTCCTTGGAGGATGAGACCAGCCAGCAGCGACACAACCTCGGTGCTGCATTGTAGTCTGATTAACTTCTTTTTTTCATATAAAGTGATTTTTCCTTTTTTAATGTGTTGGCTTCAGTAACTCTTTAATCACCAATCGTATTCTGTAATATATTTTGTTCGGCGTTAATAGTAGTGTTGTGCTGTGCATGTACTGTGCTATACTGTACTATGCTGTAACTGTGCTATACTGTACTGTTCTGAAGGCGGCATAAAAATCATATTTTTTCCCCATCAATTACATGTAGAGCTGCTGACTCCAAGTTATATTTTAATATTCCAGACTTCAGTAGAAACTTTCACAACAAACTGTTCTCTGACTAAATCATAAGACTGCTCTTTTAATATAAGACTGTACTGTACATTATAATTAATTCCTTTACTTATTATATGAACTATATTTTATAAGATTATCTTACTTTCATCACATAGAGGCAGTGAGGATACAGCACACTGTGTCTCGCCCACATTACTCTCCACCATCTTCACTTTTCCAACTAAAGTCAAGTACACATTCACAGTTGGGTCGCTGGGGTTCTCTCGCCTAACATGACTTAGGACAAAGCCGAACATAATATAAATTAAGTACAATTTATGGCGGCATTTCCAATTAGGGCACTGCCTCGAGTTTCAGTTGGGTGTTATTACTGAGCACAACGGAATAGAAATATTGAGGTTGAGCAACTGAGACAGTGATAATAGCCGGAGGTGCTAACACTGAGTAAAATAGTGAGAGATGGGAGGCTGTGGAGACAGCATGGCGGCTAGAGATAGCCTGGGTCCAGTCAAGAAATACCAGGGTGAGGATTTTTAGCGTCTTATCGATGGCTTGTAAATGTGAAGCAGGTGAGAAAGTGGTGTGGGCCCTTCCTTCCATCCATTCCATCCTCAATCACTGTTGTGGCTACTATAATTACAGTGAAGTGTTGAGGTTATTAAGTGGAATAATATTTGATTGTTTGTTTTCTGTTGAGGCAACAGGGTTCCTGTGAGGTGTGGTTAGAATTACTGCAAGGTGTGTTGTGTAATAGTGTGTATTCTGGCAGGCTGTGAGTGTAATGTGTGAGATTTTGTCAAGACGACAGTGTACAGTAGATGTGGGGTACCCAGAGTGGTACAATGGAAGGTAGCACATGGGAGTGTGAGGGGGTACAATAAGGTATGCAGAATTATGGGGTGTGGGGCTGCAATAAGGTGGCCAGAGATTGCAGTGGGTGTGAATTTAATGTGTGTGTAGATTACAGTGGGGTGTGGGTGCAATAAGTTAATAAGGGTACAGTGAGGGCAGCAGGGTTTAGAATGTGTGAGGTTTGGGGTGGCGGGGTTTAATGGGTTGCAGGGTGCAGTGTGGGGTGCATGGTGTGTGCTAATGGTGTGGTGGGGTACAGTGTGGTTGGTGCAGGGGTGGTAGAGGGTACAATAAGGTGTGGGTACAGCAGGGGTGTGTGGGGTGCAATGGGTGTGGTGGTGGACAACAGTTTGTGTGTGGGGAGATTACAGTAAGTGTGGGGTGCAGTGGTTTGGTGTGAGTGACGTTACAATAAAGATGTGGGGTGCATTTGGGGTGTGGGCACAATGGTGTGGGGTTGTGGGGATGTGGGGTCTGTGGGTGTGGGGTGCAGTGGGGTGTGGGAATTCAATGGGGTGTGGGGTATAGCAGGGTGTGGGGTGCAATAAGGTAGCGGGGTTGAAGTAGGGTATGAGAGTTACAATAATTTTGGGGTTTAGTGGGGTATGAAGGTTACAATAATGGTAGTGAATTACTGTGTAGGAGTTGTCAGGATGTGGTGCAAGTGGAGGCAAGAGGGTACAATAAGGTGTGAGGTTACAGTGGGGTTGTAGGGCACAATAATGGTAGCAGGAATTAGATGTGAGGGTACAATAAGGTGTGGTGCAGCCAGGGTGTGGGGTGCAATAAGTGTGTGGGGGTACTGGTGGGGTAGCAGGAGTCTGTGTCTGTGTGGGTACAGTGGGGTGTGGGGGCCTGTAAGTGTGGGTTGTGGGGTGTGGGGTACAATAAGGTGTGGAGTGATATAGTGGGGCAAGTCATATTAATAAAGTGTGAAAAGTGTGGGTGTCAGAATTAGGTATAAAGTGTGGAGATTGTGAGGGTAGTAAAATTTACAGTGGTGTGTAGGTGCACAGTAGGGCAGCGTTCCATGGTGTGGGAGTGCAGTGGCTGTGGGGCACAATAAGGTGTGGGGGTGCAGTGGGGTGTGGGGTGCAATGGGTGTGGGGTGCAGTAGTGTGTGGGGGTACAAAATGGGGTAGTGGGGTGACAGGGTGTTGGGGTACAATAAGGTAGCTGAGTGGAGAGCAAGGTCACAGGAGGTCTGTGTGGGTGTGGGGTGCAGTGGGATGTGGGGATACTGGATTGTGGGGTGTGACAGGAGTGTGGGGTCTGTTGGGTTGGGGGGTACAGTGGAGATTTACAATAAATTGTGGTGTCAAGATGGGGTGTGGGGTACAATGAGTGTGTGGTGCAGTGGGTATGCAGGCACAATAAGGTAAGAGGGTACAGTGGGGTGGCAGAGAATTACAATGATATAAGGTGGCCAAGTGCAGCAGGGGTGTTGGTGCAATAAGGTGGTGGGAGTGCAACAGGGTGGCCAGGGGGTGCAATGGGTGTAGCAGGGGTGCAATGATGAGACGGCAGGGTGCAATAAGGTGTGGGGGTACAGCAGGGGTGTGGTGCAATAAGATGTGGGGTGCAGTGGGGCAACAGGGCCTGATGAATTGGCTTGGTGCAGTGGGGCTGACAGAGTTACTGTCGGGTGTGGGGTGCAGTGGGACAGCAGATTTAATGGGTGTGGGTATAGCAAGTGTGAATTACAATAAGTTGTGGGATACAATTCAAGACAACAGAATTGACCAAGTGGCAGAAGGTACAGTGGGGTGGCACAGCACAATGTGAAGTGCAGCCAGAGATGTGGAGTACAGTTGGTGTATGAAGTACAGTGGGGCAATAAGAATTACAATAAGTGTAGATGCAATCAAGGGTGTGAATTACAATAAGGTGAGTGCAACCAGGGGTGGCAGAGATTTTCAATATAAAGGTAGTTATGATGCAGTGAGAATAACAATTACAGTAAGAGTGGTGTGGGGTACAGTAGGGTGTGGGGTACAATGGAGTGTGGGGTCTGTGTAGAGTGTGGTACAATAAGGAGTGGCAGATTTTGAGTGGGGTGTGGGTGCACAATAAGGTGTGAGTCTGTGGGGTGCAGTGGGGATGTGGGGTCCTAATAAGAGATGTAGGGTACAATGCAGTGTGGGGTACAATAAGATGTGGGAATTACAATGAGTTAGGTAGCAGCAAGGGTACAATAGTGGCAAGGTACAGTGGGAGTGGCAAGGGTGCAATAAGTGTGGGGAGTCTAATAAAGGTGGCACACGACACACAAGTAGAGACAGCAGGGTCCTAATGGAGTAATGGGGTACAGTAGAGACAGCAAGAGATTTTCTGTCTGGGCCATGAAGACCTGATGGGGCAACAGAATTCTGTCAGGTAGCCAAGGGTATGGGGACAACAGGTACAATAAAGGTGTGGTCTGTGGGGTATGCAGGGGGCCTGTCAGGTGTGGGGTACAGTGGGGTGTGGGGAATAAAGATGTAATTATGAGAGTAGGGGTGTGGGGCAGGCCAGTGGCCTTGGTGCAGTAACCAGGTTACAATAGATGTGTAAAAATTGCAGTGGAGACAGGGGTACAATAAAAGATGGCCAGCAGAACAACAGGGCACAATAAGGTGGCAGGGGACTACAGTGAGATGTAGGGAGACAATAAGGTGTGGGATGCAGTGGGGATATCAGACGCTGTCATGAGTAGGCATAGTGCAATTAGGGCAGCAGGGTGCAATGGTGTGGGGTACAGTGGGCAACAGGCCACAATGGTGTGGGTGCAGAGTAGGACAGCAGGGCCTGTGGGTGTGGGGTGTGGTGGGTGTGGGGCACGGTAAAAGGTGTGGGGTGCAGTGGGATGACAGACAATGGTGTGGGGGTGCAGTGGGGCAACAGGGTGCAATACAGTGTGTGGGGGTACAATGGGGAACAACAGGGCGCTGTGTGGGGTGCAGTAGGAGCCAGCAGGGCTGGCCAGATGTGGTGCAGTGGGGTGTGGGGCTGATGGTGGCAGTGGGGCCAGCAGAGTTACCTGTGGGTGTGGTGCAGAGATGAGACAGCAGGGCACAATGGGTGTGAGGTGCAGTGGGGTGTGAGGGGCACAATGTGGGTGTGGGGGTGCAGTGGGTGTGGGGCCTGTGGGTGTGGGGTGCAATATGGGGTGTGGGGTGCAATAAAGTCAGCCTTTAAGGGTACAGTAAGACAACAATTACAAATAAGATGGCCAAGGTGCAATGGGATGCAGGGCACAATAAGGTGGCAAGTCCTGTGGGGCAGCAGAATTACAATAAGTGTGGGGTACAGTGGGAGTGGCAGGCTACAATAAGATGTGGGTTCGTCAGATGGCCAAGTACAATAAAATGTGGGGTACTGATGAGACAACAAGTTTCTGTCTAAGGTATGGGGTACAATGCAGGACAAGCAGAATTACAATAAAGATGTGAGGTACAGCAGAGATGTGAATTACAATAAGATGTGTGGGATACAAATAAGACAACAGGGCATTTGTCAGATGGCCAAGGGTACAGTGGGGACAACAGAATTCTGTCTAATTACAATTAGAATTACAATGATGGGTGTAGACACAATAAAGGTGTGGGTACAATGGGGTAACAGAGGTGTCGTGTGGGGAACAGTAGAATTAAAGGTGGTACAATGGGGTGGCCAGCAGAGTTACAGTGGGATGACAGGTGCAATGGTGTGAGAGTCCTGACGGTGTGAGTACAGTGGGGTGTGAAGTGCAATGGAGTGTGGGGAGTGCAATGGTGTGAAGTGCAGTGGGAGTAAAGTGCAGTGGGGTGTGAATTGTGTGGTGTGGGGTGCAATGGTGTGGGGTACAGTAGAGATGGTGGTACAATAGACTGGCTAAGTGCAGTAGAGATGACAAGTCTGTGGGTGTGGAGTCCTGTGGGAGTGGCAGAGGCTGAGCAGTAGATGAGGACCTGGTAGATCAGCCCAGGTGCAACCAGAGATGACAGGTGCAATGGGTGTGGAGATTACAGTGGTGTGAGGGTACAATGGGTGTGTGGTGCAATGGGGTGTGGGGCTGTGGAGTGGCGCAGGGTGCAGTGGGGTGTGGGGTACAATAAGGTAGAGAATTACAATAAGGTGTGGGGTGCAGTGCAGATGTAGTGGGCCCACAATAGAATTGTGAGGGTACAGTGGGAGTAACAGGTACCTGTCATGTGAAATTCTGTGGGTGTGGGGTGGTAGATAAAGGATACAGTAAGGTAATAGAGGTACAGCAAATAACAGGAATTACAATCTCAGGTGGCAGAATTACAGTTGGATGGCAGGGTGGCAATAAGATGTGGGTGATACCAGTGGGGTGTGAAGTGCAATAAGATGGCAGGGCTGTGTGGAGTAACAGGGTGGCCAAGTGCCTAGTGCAATAGGGTGTGGGGGTACAATAAGTTGGCAGGTGCAATGATGGGGATGTGAGGTACAATAAGGTGTGTGAGTACAGTAGGGGTAAGTGGTGATGCAATGAATTGTGGGGTACAGTGGGTGTGAAATTTGTCTGGAGTAGCACAGGGTGCAAGGTGGCAGGGGTGCAGTAGGGGTTAAAGGGATCTGATCTGGAGTGGCAAGTGCAATAAGTGTGAGGTACAATAAGGTGTGGTGCAGTGAGGGTGTGGGATGTGTGGGACTGGCAGGTGTGAAGGAACAAGTAGAGTGTAAGTCTGGCAAGGGTAACAAGGGTACAATAAAGTGTGTGTGAAGTGCTGATAGGGTGTGGGATACAATAAGGTGTGAGGCTGATGAGGGTAAGTGGTACAATGGGGTAGCGAAAAGAATTTACAGTGGGGAGATGACAGGTACAATAAAGTCAATAAAGATTACAATAAGATGTGGGGTGCACAGTGGGTTAAAGGGATACAGTATAGGGTAGCCAGAGGTACAGCAGAATGACAGGGAATTGTCAATAAGGTAATGACAGAGGCCTGATGAGATGTGGGTGCAATAAAGATAATGAGGGAACAATGGGGATAACAGGTACAATAGTACCTAGGTACAATGAGAATGACAGGACCTAATAAAATGTGAGGTGATACAGTAAAGATGTGAGGGTACAGCAAGAACAACAAAAATTACAATAAAATTGCTTGTGTGCAAGTAGGGTGGCAAGTGCAATAAGGTGGCAGGGTACCAGTAGGGTAGCGAGGTACAATAAAACTACAGAGTACAACAGATGACAGGGTACAATAAGGTAGAGGGTTACAATAAGGTGTGAGGGGTGTACAATAATGTGAGGAGTACTGAGCTGTGGGGGTACAATAAGGTGGCAGGGGTACAATAAGGTGGCAGGGTACAGTAGGGTGGCGGGGTACAATAAAGGTGGTGGGGAATTACAATAAAGTTAGCTAGGGTACAGCAGTGCAGACATTAAGGTAGCAGGTACAGTTGGGAAGTAGGGGTACAATAAGGTGGCGGGGTAGAGTAAGGTAGCGTGGTACAATAAGGCAGAGAGAGTGCAATGAGTGGGATGGTGGAATTAAAATAAAGGTAGCAGGGGTACAATAAGGTAACAGGGTACAATAAAGGCAATGATGTACAGTAGGGTTAAGCAGGGTTACAATAAGGCAGCAGGGTACAATTATGGCGGGTACAGTAGGGAATTAGCAAGGGTACAATAAGGCTGTAGGGTGTGTAGATTACAATGGCATGAGAAGTTACAGTGGGGATGGCAGGTGCAATATGGCAGCCAGGTGCAGGATGTGAACTGTCAAAAGCCAGCCAAGTGCACATCGTTAATGAAGGTACAATAAGGTGTGGCCAAGTGCAGTAAGTCAGCAAATTTTACGTGTGGGGTGCAATAAGGCTGCAGGGTACAGTGAAGATGAAGTAGAATGAAGCCAGAGTGTCAGATGGGGGCTAAGTAGAGTAATGGGTGTCAAGGCAGTAGTTACAGTAGGGTAAGCAAGTACAATAAAGGTGTCAGGTACAATAAGGTGTGGGTCTGATAAGATGTGCAGTAGAGGTGAGTTACAATAAAGACAGCAGGGTACAATAAGGTGGCAGGGTGATAAAATTAGCTATTTTTAGTAAGTGTGGAGTTACAATAAGACAATGGTTCTGTGTGACAGCAAGAAGTTACAGTCAGGTGGCAGGGTTACAATAAAGCAGTACAGTAAAATGACATGGGGTTACAATGGGCAGCAGGGTACAATAAGGCAGCCTTGAGGGCAGTAAGGTAGCAGGGTGCAGTAAGACTGGGTACAATGAATGGCAGGGAATTACAAATAAGGCAGCAGGGTACAATAAAGGCAGGAGTACAATAAAAGGTAATACAGTAAGGTAGCGGGTTACAGTAAGTGTGGGTTCAATAAGGCAGCAAGTACAATAGATGTGAGGTTACAGTAAGGTAGCAGGTGACAGGTGTGAGTTACAATAAGGTTGTGGGTAATAAAGTGGCAAGTGCAGTAAGGTATCAGGGGTACAGTAAGGTAGCAGGTTACAATAAGAGCAGTGAATTGCAATAATGGCAGGGGTACAATAAGGTGTGGGGTACAATAAGGTGGCAAGGGGTGCAGTAGTGTGGAGTTACAAAGTAAAACGTAAGTGTAATAAGGTAGCGGGTACACAGTAAGGTTAGCTGGGTACAGAATGGGTATCGGGTTACAATAAGGTGGCAGAGTTACAATAAGGGCAGCAGGGTATCCAATAAGGTGTGGGGTACAGTAAGTAGTGGGGTGCAGTAGTGGCGGGGGTACAATGGTGTGGGCACAATAGATAGCCAGGGGTACAGTAAGGTAGCTGGGTACAATAGGCTGCAGGGTACAATAAAGCAGCAGGGTACAATAAGGTAGCAGAGTGTACAGTAGGGGTAGCAGGGTACAATAAGGCATGTGGGGTGCAATAAAGGCCAATGAGGGTTCAATAAGGTGGCAGGAATTGATAAGGCAGCCAGGAATTTGATAGGGTAAGCCAACAGAGATGATAAGGTAGTGGGGTACAATATGGCAGCCAGGTACAGTGGGGAGTGGCAGGCACAATAAAATGCGGGGTACAATAAGGTGTGAGGGGTACAGTGGGGTAGAAGGGTACAATAAGGTAGCGAGGTTACAATAAGGTGGCTTGGTACAATAAGGCATGGCATACAGTAGAGGATAGCGGAAGTGCAATAAGGTGGCAGGTTACAATATGGCAGCCAGGTTGATATGGGCAGCAATAAGGTGAGTGCAATAAGGTAGCTGGCGGGGTCTGTTAGGGTGGCAGGTACAATATGGCAGCCAGGTACAATATGTGCCAGGTAGTGGAGATGTGTACTGTAGGAAGTGTGAGTTACAATAAGGCAGTGTGGTACAGTAGGGTGTGGGTGCAATAAGAGCCAGTGATGATATAAGGTGTGGGTACAATGTGGGGTAGTACAGATTGCAATGAGTGTGGGGTACAATAAGGTGTGCGGGGTACAGTGAGGTGGCACAGGGGTGTGTGGGGTACAATAAGGCAATTTAATGGGTGGTAGGGTGTAATAAGGGCAGTGTGGTACAGTGAGGTGGTAGGGTACAATAAGGTGGCAGGGGTGCAATAAGGTGAGTGGGGTAAGAAGTGTAGGGTACAATAAGGTAGTGGGGTGCTAGGCAGGTGGCAGGGTTCAATAGGTTGGCAGAATTGGTCAGGAGGTACAATAAAGGCAGTTAGTTTCAGTAGGGTAGCAGGGTACAATAAGGTAACAGAGGGTACAATAAGGTGGCAGGTACTGTAGGGTAGCAGGGGTACAATAAGGTAACAGGGTACAATAAGGTGGCGAGGGTACAGGAGGGTGGCAGGGGTACAATAAGGTAGTGGGGTATAATAAGGTAACAGGGTTACAATATAAGGTGGCAGGGGTACAGGAGGGGTGGCAGGGGTACAGTGGGGTAGCAGGGTACAATAAAGGGTAACAAGTGCAATAAAATTAGCAGGGTACATACAATAAGGCAGCAGGGGTACAATAAGGTGGCGGGGTACAATAAGGTAGCGGGGGTACATTAGGGTAGCGAGGTATAAGGTAGCGAGGGTACAATAAGGTAGCAGGGTATAATAAGGTATGAGTTGGGAGGGTAGGGGGGTACAATAAGGTAGTGGGTATAATAAGGTAGCGGGGGTACTGTAGGGTTGCGGGGTACAATAAGGTAGCAGGGTACAATAAGGTAGTGGGAGTATAATAAGGTAGCGGGGTACTGTAGGGTTGCAGGGTACAATAAGGTAGCGAGGGTAGGGTAAGGTAAGGGGGTACAATAAGGTGGCGGGGTACATTAAAGTAGCGGGTACAATAAGGCAGTTGAGTTACAGTAGGGTAGCGGGTACAATAAGGTAGCGGGGTACAGAAGTAGTGGCAGGGTACAGTAAGGTAGCGGGGTACAATAAGGTGAGGTACAGTAGGGTAGCGAGGGTACAGTGAGTGTGTGGTGATAAACATTTTTGACTGTGTATGTGTACTGAACGCAGAATTTAAAACGTAATTTTGCATTAGGTGGAATTCTGTTATTTTACTTGATCGTGAAGCAGGTAATGTTGTGTTGTCTGTGTAATAGTATCGTAAATTGTTCTCTCTCTGTTGCGTTATAACATTCAGGCGAAGACAAGCTTTTGAAATATTTTCACGAGACAGCGTTTAGCATAAAATATTTGTGAAAGACGAAGTTAGCATAATCGTGTTTGTTTATAATATTAGGAGTTGGTAGCCAGATTAGGATTAATTTTAGTGTTTGTGTGTAAGGTGAGAGAGGTTGGGTGGGGGGTGGAGGTGGCCGGCCCAGACCATCAAAGGCTTGTGGTGATAAAAGTAATGCCATCAGGCTCCTGAGCTCCATTAAGGTGACTCGAGGCTTACTGGCGTGTTAATACTCTTCATATTTATATAACTTAAGCCATGGTGGACGGCTCCACGAGTGACGCCTGAGCAGCCTCCTAAAATAGCTCCAGGGCTCGATTACATTGGGCAGCAAAAGGCAGCGTCAGTTGGCTCCAAGGTTGGTAAGATGGAGGTTCCTCGTAGCTGGTGATGTAAAGTGTACCACACAGTTTGACTTCAGCTAAAAACATTGTGAGTATTCAAATAGAGATCGACACTTGCTAGAACGTTTACTTAACATCATTTAAGGAACAACAAGCGTAAGATAACCTAACCTAACCACATGTCCCCAGCTGGTGTTAGTTAAGGGAACGTATTAATATTGATATTGTATTGGACACCTTAGTTATGTGTTCTAACTTCACTCATCCTGTGGTACGCTGTTACAGTCATGTTAAGGAATAATCATTGTAGGAAACTTTGAGAATGTGAACAGTGTGCATGGACGCTGCAGGAAGGGAGGAACAAGTGGAAGAATGACAGAGAACACGACGAAGGTTGTGGCAGCTTGAGATTGTTCTTGGCATTTATCCCCGTCGTGGGTGTGACCTCGTCCTCCGCCTCCATCCTGGCCAATCATGTCCCACTTCCAGCTGGCTGCCGTGGCGGAGTGGTTGTCTTACTCAGCTACCACTCCATTGGTCTTGAGTTAGAATTTCCATTGAAAAGGCAATATGTGATTGATGTCCACTATATGCCAGTACTAGCGGCGTGACAATATTTACTCCGTCTTTTACAACCTTAGTGGTGTAAATATTCAGACCATAGGAGGAGGTACTATCTTATCTCAACCTACGTGTTGTAGTGGCGTGTACCTGCCGCTCTTGGGTTATCTAAAGGATATACCCTTAATATCATGGGCAATATGTACTCCTGTGTCAAGTATTTCTTATATCGTTATGTTAGCTTCATTATTGTACTGTAATGAGCCACATAAGCAGCGTGTACTGGCTTGTTTATGTCCTCTCGCGGTGCTGTGTACAGTATACATGAGGAGGAGTTCTTCTTCCGTCCCTCCTGCTGTCTCACTTCACCTATCCTTTCTAACACCTAAATTACTGTATCCTCAGTTACATGACACATCGAGGCGGAAATTCCGTATATAAGAGTTATTAGAGATAGCCCAGGTAATTATTATTTTACTTTACTCATTTTTACTTTATTTTAGTGATTCAGGTTATCTCGGTCAGGTAGATGCCACTACTTCCACAGCTACGAGATAAATTCAATGGAGTTATTGGAGACTCAAGAGGCCAAACAGTTCATCTCCCCGGACCATCACACAGCCAGGTATTTTCTTAGTCACTCCTGCACTGCCCCTCAACTCCACCCCTGCCTGTGGTGCCTGCGTCTTTCACTGCTCTCTGTGTCTGTTGCCACTCTGTGTCTCATCCTCGTCTATGTTTTTAAACCACTCCGTGTATGTCTCTTATCATCCTGTCTCTTACAATCCGTATATGTCTCTCACCACCCTGTTTTCTCTACCATCCCTTGTGTGTACCTCTCACCACCCTGAATGTCTTCCCTCACTCCCTGCTCCTATCAGTCCTCCTCCTCTCCTCACACACACAGTATGCCTCATTCCCTCGTCACCTCGTGTGTGTTGCCGCATCTCACCTCCCTCCATGATAGCCTGAGTTAATTAGAGCCTAATTATGACGGGTAACCGATAGAAGAGGAAGTGAAGTGCTGTCAATGTTGTGCCGGAAGTGGTGACAGAGATCACTGATGGTGAGGTGTTGATGGTGAGTGTTGTGTGTTGATGGTGAGTGTTGTGTGTTGATGGTGAGTGTTGTGTGTTGATGGTGAGTGTTGTGTGTTGATGGTGAGTGTTGTGTGTTGATGGTGAGTGTTGTGTGTTGATGAGTGAGTGTTGTGTATTGATGGTAGTGTTGTGTGTTGATGGTGAGCGTTGTGTGTTGATGGTGAGTGTTGTGTGTTGATGGTGAGTGTTGTGTGTTGATGGTGAGTGTGTGTTGATGGTGAGTGTTGTGTCTGTTGATAGTGAGTGTTGTGTATTTATGGTGAGTGTTGTATGTTGATGGTGAGTGTTGTGTGTTGATGGTGAGTGTTGTGTATTGATGGTGAGTGTTGTGTCTGTTGATAGTGACAGTGTTGTATCGTAGTTTAATCATTCATTGTAATTTACGGTAGGTGAGAATTTCATCTGTAGGTGCTTGAGTTTAGGTGGTAACTGGGTGCTCTTCATAGACGATAATAGTACTTGTGATAACTGATATTATCAAACGAGAAGTGGGATAAAATTTCTCCTCTGATCACTTTATTTGGTAATTGAATTTGACTTGGTCTTTCCATATCAACGCTAATTGAGATAAAGATTCATCTAGATCTGTTTGGGTCAGTGTAGATACGGTACATACACTGAAGAAGTTAAGCCATAGGTATAAAAGAGGACAGTGTAGCTGACAGTGCTCCCTCTACCACTATACTTCCCCAGGTGTAGAGTTACTCATTGTGTTGTCAGCTGCTGGGAGGTGAGGGTCAACACACCCTCCTCCACCCTCCTGTGTATAGGGGTACTAAGGGGTGGGGGTGGTCTACAGGGCCTTAGAGGTTGAAATAGGGTTTTAAATGATAAATTAGGGCACACACACACACACACACACACACACACACACACACACACGCAAGAACGAAGGTGAAGCTCAAGAATTATCAAAGTTAATCTGTATAAAGTCTTGTGGCTTCATGGACACAAGTGACAATGGCTTCCTCTCCTTATACTGCTCTGTGCACCACACCCTCTACCTCCCTCCCCACCCTGCACCACCCTCTATCTCCCTCCTCCACCCTGCACCACACCCTCTATCTCCTCCCCACCCTCAACCACCTCCACCTCCCTACCCCATCCTGCAACACCTCCTCATCGTCCACCCTCCCCACCTCCACCACACCCCCTCGCCAGTGGTCACCGTATGGCAAATATCGAGGAATGCACGAAAATATGTAGTATTGGTGTTAATATTCGGACTAGATAAGCGTCATCTTTGTAACACAGGTAATGGAGATTCTGATAAGGTGAAACTTTTTCTCGGTGTTGTTGACGTAATCTTCTCTGCCTTCTTCGTTTTAATGCATAGAATGTAAATGGGGAGTTGGAGCAAGAAGAAAGAAGATGAACTCATAAAAGAATAACGTTTTTATAATTAGTTGGCAGTGGAGGGTGGGGGAGGATGGCTGGACGGAGAAGACACTGTATATCTGGCGGTAAATGACACAACATTCGATTATGAGACAAAGTAATTTGTTGTCAGGTTGTAAGTGGCGGCGAGAACCAGAATTACTTTCACTTTTACCAGTCGTTTACGGGTGTATTACTGAGTGGTACTTGAGTGCTTCAGCCACTAAGGTGACACAGTGGCCGGCAAATATTTAAAATTAAGAGTAACATCTCTATCAAAGGTCTTTAACCACAGAACTCAAGGTCAGTTCCTTCTACAGACACTCTACCTCTCCCTCTCTCTCTCTCTTCACTCACTGTCACCTCACTTCCTAACATCGTGTATGGTAATTAATGACGGGAAGTTAGAGGTGTTACAGGTAAATATTAAAACAGACCCGACATGTGTGCCTCAGCTCTCATCGACTCTCTCTTGGCCTGGTGCTGTGGGTCTGTCTTTTACCTAATGACTTTTTGTATACCAGTAGTAGTAGTAGTAGCAGTAGTCGACAACAGCTGCAGATATTGACTATGAGGCTACAGTCACTGAATGCCGCATAGATCTGCAGCTCAACTAACTCACAGAATAGGATAGCTACTTATGTATTAGAATATTTAATATTAAGGTAATAAAATGGCGGCTAAGGTATGGCTATTGGGGAGGCTGGAGGCCACGTCTTTAAAAAAAAAAATAGAAGTAATAATAATAATAATAATAATAATAATAATAATAATAAATGACAGTAATTAAAGCACCAGTAAATTAACGTTTATTCTTTTCTTTAGACCATTACTTAAATTTTAACATGAAGCTAATTGTTAGTTACTTTTATAAGGAGGTAAATAATTTGGTAAAATAAAATAAACACAGAAATAGGGAGGCTGGGTGTCTTGTTCTGCGTCCAAAACGACAAAGAAAAAGATGAAAGATGCTGTGTGTTCTGTTGCCGCTCTGGTGATGCTGACGAGGATGTAATCCCAGAAAATGACAATGATAACTAACAATGATCATAAAATAACTTGAAACACCTGAAGATTATCCCCAGTTTACGTCACCTTAAGATTAATCACGCTAATGCTAACCTAACCTTACTTAACCTAATCTAGCCTAACCCCCAGGTAACGTTAGGGTGTTTAATCATCAGGTGAAATAAATAGTGGGACTAATCCTCAGGTCATCAATATTTTAGATTTAATTAATATGTATGATTTTAATGGTTGGTTGATGATCGTTCTCTAGTGTACTGTATTAGGTTTGGTTTGGTTTGGCTTGGCTTGGTTTGGCTTGGTTTGGTTAGGTTAGGTTAGGTTAGGTTAGGTTAGGTTAGGTTAGGTTGTATGGATTAAAATTATAGAAACAAAACATACGTAGACAGTTCAGGTTATCGTCTAGCCTCACTTAACCCGACCAAAGCTCAGTATACATTATTACCTGGTGTTGCCTTGCTTAAGTGGGTAATGTATATAATTTGCATAGAAAAAGGATGGAAATACATTTGTCTTGTGGGTGAGCCAGGTTTAGGTGGGAGGCTTAGCTGGTATTGTGTCCAACCATCTACAGTAAACTCCGGCATTGCTTAACTTATCTATAGTTTTGAATTACTTGTATTTGTCTTCGTCCTAAAGGGTTGTCAGTTTGTCAGCCTTTGTTAGGTGATGGAACACAGTAGAAGTTTGGTATCACTGGGGTTGGCTGGTTAAGACGGGGGTTGAGGCCAGAACGGGTGGGAAGGAGGGCCTCTGTGTGAAATATCATATGATTTCCTATCCACATTACGCAAATGTTGCCAATACTTGTAAAGGGCGGATCGTGAGGCAGTATTACCTTCCCAAATATGGTCATAACATAATATTTGATGTGGTAGTATGCTGGCCAAGGTAACTGAGATTAAGGCGTCTTATTAATCCCTGCTTACTAGTGTGTTAATGTTTGTTTGTTTTACACTAACCCAAGCTTTTACTAACTTCTCTCCGGTGGCTAAACCAGAGGCTACAGTACCCAACCCTCTGCTCCAACACTGTCGTCGTCGTTCTTGTACATAAACTGGATGACGTGAAGAGGATGGAAGAGAGAGAGAGTAGGCTGCGTCACCAAGTACCTTTTACACTTCCATTCCTGGGTGAGCTTGGTTCATCTGTGGTGCTAAATAAGATAATTCAAAGAGCTCCAAACTTTATGTTAACATAGGCTCAAAACTTGTTTCTGTATGACTAACAGTGGGAACGATCAACACCCTTGTCCGACTCAGGGGATTAAGTATTCTCAAGGCTTCACAGCTCGGCCCTCCTGCATTCCTGTTCTTCTGTGTAGCGTCCATCGGGCGTCACAGAGCCTCTACAGTCTACAAGGATGCAAAATGCTAGATTCTCTGAAGGTTCCTGTCAGTAGGATACAATCACAGTCAGAGATCACACTGACATACACTAAGGGTCACAAACTAGTCCTCTGGAGTAAATGGGGAAGATGACCTCGCCTATAATTGATGGAGTGCCAGCTACGATGACAAAACCTCTCTCTGGCTGTGGATGATGTTGTGTTGGGGACAGCTTCTGACCCGCCACACCTCCCTCAGTTACTCGTCTCGACCTACAGACCCTTATTATCCCTTTAGCTCCTCGTCTATGAGTGTATCTCCGGCCAGGTGTTGTCTCATCAAATCATTGTCCGTACTCTGTCCTTTGGTACCTCTGGGGATGACCGGCAAGAAATATTGAAATCAGCAGTATTAAAATTACTCACCCACCTAACTGCATACGGTACAGCCTTCCAAATAGTGCTGAAAATTAAGACAGTACAGTTAGCTACCTTCAAGGATTCCTAATTACTGCTTCTTCCTGTAACCTCACTCACTGTACGGAGACAGTGCTTTTCTGTCTCTGAATGGTCTGGATTCTGGTCTTGTTAGAAGGACCAAAGGCTCCAGGGTCTTGAACACCTCTGCCAACACCTCAGCATACTAATCCAAGAGGAAATAGCTGCATACTTGGGTGGCGACCTTTGCTGAGGACCTCGGTGAATGGTTGACACGTATTTACTGTCTTTATTGTGTCTCATTTGCGTCTGTGAGAACTGATGGAGAGAGACAGCATCCAGTTTTCCCATGAATGTTTATTTTCTCTCCTCACGTGACTGGTGTTTGGTGTGATGGGCAGCTGGTAACTTACACTAGAGATAGAATGAATATTAACAGTCATTAAAGTAGTTTTGTGTTGAGCAGAAGGCGGGGAGCTGTGTGTTGTATTAAACAGTATTAGTTGGGAAGGACATACCTAGTCTGGTGGGCCTTTGATCTACTGTCAGGAAGGTTGGTGTGGATTCCATTATCACAGCCACTGTGTGTCAGCCGCCGGGAACAAGGAGAGTGAAATAGTTCAGCAGTAATGAGAGGAATGTGTTGCCTCTTACCCTGGAATACAGTTTTAATGTTTAATGGAATAGTGTTAAAAGTTAGTTTTAAACATGTAAATTTGCCTCACGACAGAAGTGTGACTCTAACAGTGTCAGCTGCGTCAGTGTGTGTCGTGTGTAAGGATGTGTTCTATCAGGTGTGTCAGGATGTGTTGTATCAGCTGTGTCAGGATGTGTCATGTGTCAGGATGTGTCCTATGTCACCCTGCACAGTGACCAAAATTGTCCATTGTGTTAAGTCATACCTGATAAACGTCCCTCATATGCGAAAGACTTCCACCAATCAGGCGAGAAAAGGCTGTCATTGGGTTGATTAAACAGTCATAAATCATCGAAAGCTTGGCCAGGAGCAAATTCTTGTGTTTACAGAAAGGTTATTGTGAGTTCAGGTGACGGTAGACAATATCCAGGTGACGTTTAAGACTGGTAGACCGCATCGATCATAATGGTGTTGGTAAATATAACAGAGACACATTTTTAAACAAAGCCTGAATGACATAAACATGATTAACACAAATAATTGGACACTAAGTCACACCCTTGTCATCGTAAACCAGCTTGATGTCTGGAGTCTCATGAGCCAGACAAATCACGCGCTGTCTCTCAAGCTTGAAACAATGGCATATAACTCTCCCATCTGCGTGTGACGTCCTGTATATTGTCCGGGGACTCTCGAGCCCTGGTAGGCTTCTCGGCTCACAGGATCAGGCGCTGAACTATCCTATCTGTACCAACTTGATAGCTTAAACTTGTGTGTTCGTTTGTTGCGGTAATACATGTGTTGAGAGAACTCGAGGAAAGAACCGAATAGTGACGATATTACTGTACAGGTGTGAGGCATAAACATAGTGAGCCTGTGGGCCTTGTGTGTATATTATTATTATTATTATTATTATTATTATTATTATTATTATTATTATTATTATTATTATTATTATTATTATTATTATTATTATTATTATTTTAGTAGTGGAATTTATTTGAATCATTTGTGGCTTCATGATGCCTTGACAAGCTTTAAAATCCACTTCTTGAGGGTAACTCATAACATAAGTCAATAAACAATTTCCTTGACCTGAAAGATATTATAGAAGTGGTTAAATCAAAACATTATCCTTAATTTACCTTACATCTCGGTAGCTCGTGTTATATGTCTCTAAACTTTTATCTTTATTAAACAATGATCGATAATTATTGGTTTACCTGATATTATAGCAGGTGAAGGTCTTGTTGTGTTTTAGTGGGTCATTCCTGTGGTGGCGGGGATGGTATCAAGCTTCATAGTGGGTCATTCCTGTGGTGGCGGGATGGTGTCATGCTTCATAGTGGGTCATTCCTGTGGTGGCGGGGATGGTGTCAAGCTTCATAGTGGGTCATTCCTGTGGTGGCGGGGGATGGTGTCGCTTCATATGAGTAGGTCATTCCTGTGGTGGCGGGGGATGGTGTCAAGCTTCTGCTATAACGGGTGCCACTGCTGGTTCGATTAGGAGAGGGCGTGTCTGTTCTGTCCTCTTACCTTAACTCTATATCTTTGCCCTCTTTTTTTGTTCTATACCTTTGCTATAACGTCTACACTCGCTTTTTATATTTTTTGTTATGTACCTTTGTTTTACACTTTTAGCTCTATACTTTTTATTTATATAATTGCTCTACACTTTAGCTCTGTATTCTTGATATTTAATTTTGTTATATATATTTTCTCTTTTAGCTCTACACTTTACTGTACACTTTTGCTCTATACCTTTGCTCTACGTAAGCTCACTAAATTCCTGCCATCACCAGCACTAAACTACCCGACAACATACTGTATATACTTTTATGTTATTGTTCAAAGAATATAAAGTTTTCTACGCGTATCTGTACAACTTATTTAGATCGTGTGTAGTTTTGTTAAAGGCGTGTGTCCTGGCCTCCTCCCAACACTCTATGTTAAGGAAGTAAACTTACCTAACTCCGTGTTGGGTTTAGATACAACGAATCTTTGATGTTGAGCGCCGACTGTTACTGCCGTGTGCTGCTGTTATAATGTACGAAGACCAACTATCCCGGAGAGCCGGGGTTGTGATTCTTGTTTTAACCCTTTGAGTATGGTGCATTAACCTTTGCAGGTGGTTTACCCTTTGGTACGGTGACTTAACCGTTTGAGTTCGATGAATTTACCCATAGAGTGAGGTGAGTTAACCCCTTGTGTACATTTTCCATTTTAGTTAAGGAATAGGTCATCATATTTACAAGGTTAAGACACTTCACACAGGGATTAATATCATACTCGGTTTCAATTCGTGGTACTCAAGGGATTGGCATCGTACTCAAGTGGTTTAAACAATAATTCAGATGCCGAGTTTCTATCAACCACCATCGTTAGTATTACAATCACCATCGTTAATAAGATAGTTATTGTTGTTGTTTGTTTTTAGATTTTACTATATTTGCTTTTTAGAATATCATTTGAATTGTAATGTGAGAGACGATGGTGTGAGGTCGACCCACTTAAGTATATAAACCAGTATTGAATCTAACAGGAAGGAAAACTCGAAGTACTGTACTAAATTCGCATTAGGTCAGGGGCTTAAGGCCAACATAAACTTCAGGTAAGGATGATAGCCGCTGCGTGACCTCACCGTATCTAGATCACCGTCAGTAGCTTCAACAAAGTTGGACCTGTACATGTTAGGAGGCTGCAATTTCGATCCAAGTGGCTTTATGTGCCTGTACTTTCTGTCACTTGGGTTAAGTTATTTATAAATTCACCGACAGTAGTGTGTTGTTGTGTTACCATTTATAAACCTGTCTTATGGTACTAGTGTATGTACCTGTATTTGTATTGTCATTTCTAATTTAATAATATGATGAAATCAGACAGTGGTTGTTTGGGAGGAAGAGGTAGCAGCTCACTTAACCTCTGACCTCTCGCTGTTCCGTCTCCACACAGGCAATTACCTCCGTGAACTGGGCTGCTGTGTGTGGCGTCTGCTGGTCATGTACGTACATCTGAAGGTAGTTATGGGTGTCAGTGTGTGTGTGTGTTTGTGTGTGTGTGTGTGTGTGTGACAGAAATAGGGAGGCAGGTGTATCCCAGTCAGTTAAGGAGTGTCAGTTGTATGTGGGAAGATGAAGTGTATATGAGTCATGTGTGCGTATATGGTTATATGCCGGTAGGTGGGGATAGTGGTATGGAGTATAGTGTATGGGTGTACTACTTAGCCTGGATGGTGATGATGATGATGATGGTGAACTTTGAGTCATTGGAAACTTTGGATTTTACTCTACCAATTATGATTTTTTTTGTAGTTTGTGTTTTGGTCCTTTAATTAAGATTTAAATGTTTGGAGGAAAAAATGAAAATAAAAGAAGAGCCACCTGTACCTAACCAAACCTAATCAACTAACTAACCTTATCTAACCTAATAACCTAACCTAACTAAACTAACCTTATCTAGCAGCCTAACTAACCTAACCTAACCTAACCTTATCTAACCTCCTAACTTAACTTTACAACTCCTATATTTCTAATCTAACCTAACATAACCTAATCTAACTAACCTCTCCTAACCTAACCTAATCTTACTTTATCCAAGTATAACTGAACTTGGAGATGTCTTTTCATTGGATATAATGGCTTGTTTGTTGAGTTTAGTAATACTGTCTCAAGGGTTAAGTCATTGTACTCAAGGGGTTAAGTCATTGTACTCAAGGGGTTAAGTCATTGTACTCAGGGGTTAATCATTTACTCAAGGGGTTAAGTCATTGTACTCAGGGGTTAAGTCATCATACTCAAGGATTAAGTCATCGAACTCAAGGGTTAAGTTCATCATACTCAAGGGTTAAGTCATTTATACTCAAGGGTTAAGTCATCATACTCAAGGGGTTAAGTCATTATACTCAAGGCGTTAAGTCATCATACTCAAGGGTTGTGAAAAATAAAGAACTTGTCACACCGTGGGGCTCAGTGCACGTAAGACTACAACCAGTACTGCCGTGTGCTCGTGTTCACCTCAAGTAGTGAAGATTGTGTTTATATTGTCTCTTCCTAAAGTCCTGTTAAAATTCGTATTATTGAAGCAGCGTGGTTACCTGGCGCAGCGGGAGAACAATTAACCTGCTATATGCCAGTGTATTTTGGCTCAGCAGGTCGATCACGGCGTTAAGTATCCCGGGTCTTGTAATAATGTTATCCTGTCGGCCGGGTAAATAAAACCGACGTTTATGTAAACACCTCCGCTTGGCTGAGAATTTTCATTACATTTTAATGCAGAAACAACAGGTACAGGCGCTGGTACAGGTACAGAAGTGCAGGTACAGGCCCTGGTTACAGGTATAAGGGCAGGTACAGGCGCTGGTACAGGTGAAGTGCAGTACAAGTCCCTAGTACAGGTACAGGTGTGAGTACAGGCGCTGGTACAGGTACAAGTGCAGGTATAGGTGCTGGGTACAGGTACAAGTGAAGGTACAGGTACAGGTGCAGGTACAGGGCCTGGTTACAGGTATAGGGGCAGGTACAGGCGCTGGTACAGGTGCAGAGTGCAGGTATAGGTGCTGGTACAGGTACAAGTGAAGTGCAGGTACAAGTGCAGGTACAGGCCCTGGTTACAGGTATAAGGGCAGGTACAGGCGCTGGTACAGGTACAAGGGTGGGTATAGATTCTGTACAGGTACAAGTGAGAGGGTACAGGCCTGGTACAGGTACAGTGGGAAGTGCAGGTACAAGTGCAGGTGCTGGCGCTGGTACAGGTATAGTGTACATGCAGGCGCCAGGTACAGATTCTGGGGTGCAGGTACAGGCATTGCAAGTACAGACACAAATACAGATATACAAGTACTATTAAAAGTATACAGGCAACAGATAAGAGTTAAATATACAAATTAACAAGTACACAAACAGTAATCGTGGTCACTTTGTAAGTTTTATCCATCTTACACACACACACACACACACACACACACACACACACACACACACACACACACACACACACACACAGATCTGACCACCTAAGGGTCAAGACCTATTCAGGCGCTGCTCCTGTTGAGCAGCTCTCACTATTGGCAGTCAGCCCATTCCCCAAGTCCTCTCTCCGACCCATCCTCACCACCGGGATATCAACATAATCAAAAGTGACAATTTCGTTTCGGAAGAAGTGGGACCGGTGTTGAACAGTGATGAACAGTGTTTAAGCCAGTGAATTCAGCACTAGACAGTACCAGTGAGAGCCGTGACCACCAGTGACATAAGCACCCTTGGAACTGGCTGCCATCTTGTGACCAGGAGGTGTTAATCAGTCCACGTAGGAACAACAATGGGTCGGCTTCACACCTGACACGAAATAACATAACACCACAGCAGGGAGAGGTACTGACACCACCCCACACCACAAGGTGTCCCCATGACCACGTGAGGTCCTTCATATCAACACCGGACGAGTTACTGCACCACGTGAACACCACACCACCGGTGACCCCGTGGCCACGTGGATCCTTCATATCAACACCCGAGGAGAGTTACTACACCACGTGAACACCACACCACCTGGTGTCTCCATGACCAGTCAGGCCCTGCCATCAACTGTAAACTATAATAATTTGTATGTTCAGTCATTGTTCCTTCTTCTTTCAGTAATGAAAGCTTTTGTTAAACAACCCACCACCCCATGTCTTTGTATGTAATAAGTAATTTTTTGTCCAATGTATATTTTCAGCCTTCGGGCTCAGAACTTTCAATAAACCGTTAATTATTTTTATTATTATTTATTATTATTATTATTATTATTATTATTATTACACACACAGTGCGGACACAGAAAAAGTGAAAGTGGGTCGTACAAGTAGTGGAGATGCAACACGGTATAAGCCTTCGGTATACTAAAGTGGTGTGTGAATTTCCAATAAGTTCGTATGTTATTTTCCTGTTATTGGATATGTGAGAAAGTACAGATTCACGGTGCAGTCACAGTGCAATTTCGATTCCATTGTAGCTCCAGTGAACTAGTAGAGGCGTTCTTCACTTAGTATTTTGGCGGATATTATCTTTTTACATTTTTGAGAATCTGAGTTTTATATTATTGATAAAAATGAAAAGGTGTAATTAAAAACAAAAAACAAATAATAAAAAAACATTATGTTTGAAATATAAATAGCAAGACGCAGTTAAGACTAGAAATCTCAAGATACGATTTATAATTAAAGTTGTTTGTGGGTGTAAGAGGTGGCTGGTCTCGTGTGGGTGTAAGTGGCTGGTCTCGTGTGGGTGTAAGAGGTGGCTGGTCTCGTGTGGGGTGTAAGAGGTGGCTGGTCTCGGCTGATGCAGTACCTGTACGTGACTCATCAGCTGATACAAGTAACTAACTATACGTGACTCACCAGCTGATACAAGTAACTATACGTGACTCACCGGCTGATACAAGTAACTATACGTGACTCACCGGCTGATACAAGTAACTAAACGTGACTCACCGGCTGATACAAGTAACTAACTATACGTGACTCACCAGTTAATACATGTGAATATACGTGACTCTGCTGCTCCAAGTAACTAACTATACGTGACTCATCAGTAGATTCCATACTGCAAACCTACATACACACACGTACACATACAGGGTCATTTACAGTTATACATGTACGAATGAGATAAACACACACACACACACACACACACACACACCGGCCAGGCAAAGTTAACGGAGGTAAACAGCCTCACCGGCACGTTCTTTTACAGGGAGCGACAGGGTGAGTTAACTTGTTCAGGCAGGGCCGGTCAGGGCGGATCACCCCCGCGTGTGTCCTTTGATCAATGACGTGACGCTCTCTGATTGGCCAGTGGAGTCGACCAATCGCCACGCATACCGGTGAACCATTGATCAGATAATAACCGATCTCTGCGATTTTGAATTAATTTGTGTCTTTTCCTCACTGACGTCTAGTGGGGGTGTCGTGTGTTGGGGGTGTCGTGTGTTGTGGGGGTGTGTGTGTTTGTGGGGGGGTGTCGTGTGTTGT
Organism: Homarus americanus; assembly: GCF_018991925.1. Taxonomy (NCBI): domain Eukaryota; kingdom Metazoa; phylum Arthropoda; class Malacostraca; order Decapoda; family Nephropidae; genus Homarus; species Homarus americanus. The sequence goes on from NW_024756979.1 coordinate 28,718, forward strand.
GGGGGGTGTCGTGTGTTGTGGGGGTGTCGTGTGTTGTGGGGGTGTCGTGTGTTGTGGGGGTGTCGTGTGTTGGGGGTGTCGTGTGTTGTGGGGGCGTATGGGGGGTGTCGTGTGTTGTGGGGGGTGTCGTGTGTTGGGGGGTGTCGTGTGTTGGGGGGTGTCGTGTGTTGTGGAGAGGTGCAGTAGCTTAATGATAATGACGAGAATAATGATGATGATGATGATGATGATAATGATGATGAAGTGATGATGAAAATGATGATAATGATGATGTTGATGATGATAGTCGCTTCACGTGTTCGGTAATGTTCGGTCCTATTTTACGAACACTGTCACCTAACCTTCAGGACAGTAAGGAGGATAATGATCATCAAATATTGTTTTTTTCTTTTTCTTTTATCTAATTCAAAATGAGAGGCAGGATGGTGGGTGTGTCAGGTCCAGAACAAGTTTACTCTCCTACCAATCACCTGATGCTGCTGCTGCTGCCATAACGACCAATTAGACTCCTGAGAACTTCGTGTACTAGGCGCATGAGTCAACTCACCCGCCCAGGTGTTGAGATGAGTCAGTGTAGATATAACACAGACGTCACCTATATGAAGTTCAGTATATAATAAAGGCTCCTTATAGCTTGAACCAATGTTTTGGGTTAGGTTAGGTCAGGTTAAGTTAGGTTAAGTTAGGTTAGGTTAGGTTAGGTTAGGTGTTACTCCTGTGTATATGGTTGACGTTTTACAATTCGTTTTCATGTGATAAGATTAAAACAGGCCAAAGTCTCTCTCTCTCTCTCTCTCTCTCTCTCTCTCTCTCTCTCTCTCTCTCTCTCTCTCTCTCTCTCTCTCTCTCTCTCTCAGGTACTTTGATCCCTGTCTGAGGGTTAACACCTTTGATCCTTACCATCACGTATTTTCTCTTCCTTTTCACTCCTTTCTTTTTTCCTTTTCTCTTCTCCCTCGCCTGCTTGCGGCTCGGCGCCTTTCCCCACTCAATACATTAACCACACCTCTCCTCCCTCCCTCCTCCTGTTCTCCTCCTCCTCTCTCCCCTCCTCTCCCTTCCTCTCCTTCCCCTCTCTCCCCTACCTCTAGTTATTAGTACCCCTCCCTTAGTTTAAGTGTGTTTATGATAGCAGAACCCGTCAAGAAATACGTTTTATTGTTGCAATGGAGTAATAGGAGGTCAACACGTGCTAAGTGGTAGGGAGTCAACACGTGCTAAGTGGTAGGAGGTCAACCGTGCTAAGTGGTAGGAGGTCAACACGTGCTAAGTGGTAGGAGGTCAGCACGTGCTAAGTGGTAGGGGTCAACACGTGCAAAGTGGTGGAGGAGGTCCAGTCTACAAGTGGTAGGAGGTCAACACGTGCTAAGTGGTAGGAGATCAACCTGCTAAAGGTGGTAGGAGGTCAACACGTGCTAAGTGGTAAGGGTCAACACGTGCTAAGTGGTAGGGTCAACACGTGCTAAGTGGTAGGGTCAACACGTGCTAAAGTAATGGGGGTCAACGTGCTAAGTGGTGAGGTCAATACGTGCTAAGTGACAGGAGGTCAACACGTGCTAAGTGGTAAGAGGTCAACACGTGCTAAGTGGTAAGAGGTCAACACGTGCTAAGTAATGGGGGTCAACACGTGCTAAGTGGTAGGGGTCAACACGTGCTAAGTGGTCAACACGTGCTAAGTGGTAGGGGGGTCAACACGTGGTAGGAGGTCAACACGTGCTAAGTGGTAGGAGGTCAACACGTGCAAGTGGTAGGAGTCAACACGTGCAAGTGGTGGGAGGTCAGCACGTGCTAAGTGGTAGAGGTCAGCATGTGCTAAGTGGCAGGAGGTCAACAGATGCTAAATGGTAGGAAGTCAACAGGTGCTAAGTGGTGGGAGGTCAACACGTGCTAAGTGGTAGGAGGTCAACAGGTGCTAAGTGGTAGGAGGTCAACACGTGCTAGTGGTAGGAGGTCAGCACGTGCTAAGTGGTAGGAGGTCAACAGGTGCTAAGTGGTAGGAGTCAACACGTGCTAAGTAATAGGGGGTCAACATGTGCTAAGTGGTAGGAGGTCAACACGTGCTAAGTGGTATGAGAGTCAACACGTGCTAAGTGGTAGGAGGTCAACACGTGCTAGGTGGTAGGAAGTCAACAGGTGTTAAGTGGTGGGAGGTCAACACGTGCTAAGTGGTAGGAGGTCAACAGGTGCTAAGTGGTAGGAGGTCAACACGTGCTAAGTGGTAGGTGGTCAACACGTGCTAGGAGTGGTAGGAGGTCAACAGGTGCTAAGTGGTAGGAGGTCAACACGTGCTAAGTAATGGGGGTCAACACATGCTAAAGTGGTAGAGGAGGTCAACACGTGCTAAGTTGTAGGAAGTCAACAGGTGCTAAGTGGTAGGAGGTCAGCACTTCAATTAGGGGGTCAACACGTGCTAAGTGGTATGGGGGTCAACGTGCTAAGTGGTAGGAGGTCAACACGTGCTAAGTGGTAAGGTCAACGTGCTAAGTAATGGGGTCAACACATGCTAAGTGGTAGGAGGTCAACACGTGCTAAGTGGTAGGTCAACACGTGCTAAGTAATAGGGGGTCAACACGTGCTAAGTGGTAGAGGTCAAGGGAAATGTGGTAGGAGGTCAACGTGCTTAGTGGTGGTCATTGTGGGGGTTCAGAGAGAGAGAGAAAGAGAGAGGAAAGAGTTATAGACATGTGAATAGAGGAAGGAGGAGGTGATGATGAGAGGGAAGGAGGGAAATGGGGATAGAGAGAGTGTGGGGAGGGGAGAGGTGAGAGAGAAAGCGATTAAGAGGGAGGGTGGGTGGATGAGAAAGTTTGATCGGAGAAAGGTGAGGGGTTAGAGGAGAGGTTAGTGAGGTGTGAGAGACAGTGATGGTAGGGAGAGAGTTAGGAGGAGGGATGAGGGAGAGTTAGGGAGGGAGGGATGGGAGGGAGAGAGAGGGAGGAGAGGTTAGGAGGGAGGAGGAGAGAGGAGAGGAGGGAGGGAGAGAGAGTTAGGGAGGGAGGATGGAGGGAGAGAGTTAGGGGAGGGAGGAAGAGTTAGGGGAGGGAGGAGAGAGAGTTAGGGGAGGGAGGGATGAGGAGAGAGAGGGGAGGAGGGAGGAGAGAAAGGGGTGGGAGGGATGGAGAGAGGAGGGAGGGGATGAAGGAGAGAGTTAGAGAGGGAGGGATGGAGGGAGAGAGAGTTAGAGGGAGGGATGGAAGGAGAGAGGAGGGAGAGAGTAGAGGGAGGGATGGAGGAGAGAGAGAGGAGGGGATGGAGGAGGAGTAGGGAGGGAAGGAGAGAGTGGAGGAGAGATGGAGGAGAGAAGAGGGAGGGATGGAGGGAGAGAGAGTAGGGGAGGAGGAGAGAGAGAGGAGGGAGGGATGGAAGAGAGTTAGGAGAGGAGGGAGAGAGGGAAGGGGAGGGGATGGAGGGGAGAGAGAGTTGGGGGAGGGAGGGATGGAGGGAAAGAGAGTTAGGGGAGGGGATGGAGGAGAGAGAGTTAGGGGAGGAGGGGATGGAGGAGAGGGAGAGAGAGGAAGAGAGAGTTAGGTGAGGAGGGATGGAGGAAGAGAGAGTGTGGTGGGAGGGAGAGGAGGAGGGTGGGAGGGAGAGAGGTGGGTGGGAGGGAGAGGATGGGGAGAGGGAGATGTAGGGAGGAGTGAGTGGGGGAGAGAGGTGGGAGGAGGAAGAGGAGAGAGTGTGGAGGGAGGGTGGGGGAGAGAGAGGTGGGTGGGAGGAGAGGAGAGGAGGAGAGAGAGGGGTGGAGGGAGAGGAGGAGGGGAGGGGAAAGTGTGGGGTGGGAGGGAGAGAAATGAGGGGGAGAGGGAGAGGTGGGGTGGGGAGGGAGAGGAGGAGGGGGGAGGGGAGGAGGGGTGGGGAGGGAGAGGAATGGGAGAGGAGGAGAGGGAGGGGGGTGGGAGGGGAGAGGTAGGAGGGGGTGGGAGAGGGGAGGGAGAGGGTGAGTGGTGGGGGAGAGAGAGTGGGGGAGGGGAGGAATGGAGTGGGGGAGAGAGAGAGGGGGGGGGAGGGAGAGGGGTGAGTGGTGGGGGAGAGAGAGAGGGGTGGGAGGGAGAGGTAGGAGGGGAGGGGAGAGAGAGGGGAGGGAGGGATGAGGGAGAGGGGTGGGAGGAGAGGTAGTGAGGGAGAGGGAGAGAGAGGGGGGGGAGAGACGGAGTGGGGGGAGGGAGAGAGTGGTGGAGGGAGAGGAGGAGGGAGGAGAGAGAGGGTGGGAGGAGAGAATGGGGAGAGGAGAGGTGGGGGGAGAGGAGGAGGGGGGGAGGGAAGGAGAGGGGGTGGGAGGGAGAGGGGTGAGTGGGGGGGAGAAAGAGGGGGTGGGGAGGAGAGGAGAGGGGTGGAGGAGGAGAGTGGGGAGGGAGAGGGTGAGTGGTGGGGGAGAGAGTGGGGGAGGGAGAGTGAATGAGTGGGGAGGGAGAGAGTGGAGGAGGGGAGGGTGAGTGGCGGGGGAGAGAGAGTGGGTGAGGGAGAGAATGAGGGGGAGAGGGAGAGAGGTGGGAGGAGGGGTGGGAGTGGTGGGGGGGAGAGAGAGGGGGTGGAGGGAGAGGTAGTGAGGGGAGGGAGAGAGGAGGGGGTGGGGGGGAGAGGTGGTAGGAGGGGGGAGGAGAGAGGTGGGGAGGGAGAGGTAGTGAGGATGAGGGAGAGAGGAGGGGTGAGAGGTAGTGAGGGAGGGAGAGAGGTGGGGTGGGAGGGAGAAGTAGTGAGGGGAGGGACTTGATAAGCAACAGAGTCGATCAATGAAGCTTTATACGGTGATAATTCATAAAATGACTGGTAGGAATGGTGGTGGTGTGTGGTGGTGCTGGTGGTGTGGCGTTGGTGGTGATGTGGTGAAAGTGTTGGTAGTTATGGTATGGTGTTAGTGGGGTTGGCGGCCTGTTTACCTGTTGTCTGTCTGTTGTGGGGAAGTCCATACCACGTGCAATAGGGGGTACACACACACGCACACACACACACACACACACACACACACACACACTTCTATAACCAGAAAACACTTTGAAGACACTTCTGCATTTGAACACGTAATAAAACAAAACACACGTAGATGTCGGGCCAGAACACAATAATATGCAAATAGGGGAGAGAGTCACCATTACCTGTTTTGATACACCTGGAGGAACAACCTGAGTAAAGGAATGTATTTGATCACCGACAATAGGGGACGACGGACACTGAATCATAAAAACAGAAAATTAAAAAATATATGAAAGTTTAATACTTACGTAGAAAATATAATGAATGTAGAATACAAATATTAAAACACACACACACACACACACACACACACACACACACACACACACATGTTACACTAAATATATACTATTAAGTGAAAAGGTAATGATGAATTTTTAAAACTTATGTACAAAATACAATATGTAAATTAGGAGCAAATAAAATCAGCACTAACTGTCTCCACGCAGGAATAAATAAACCTTTAAATATATACATATATTTTAAAAACCCAAATAAATTACGATAGACTCAATAATTCACTACTATTCACAAAAAATTATTTAAAACGGAACACATGAAGATTAGCCCCCCTGCTTACTTCACCTGATGATTAAACCCCCTAGCATTACCTGGGGAAACAGGCATAGGTTAAATTATATTAAGTTAGCGTTAGGGTGGTTAAGCGTGATGTGAATTAAGCTGGGAGGGAGGGCTGACCAGGTGGTTCTCTTAAAACTTGGGTTACTACAATATGTAGATTATTTTAAAAATATACTGGACACAGTCATTTAGTTATATAAAACACTGACTTGTCTTAAATACTCTTTGATGAAAATTACATGTAAAGTAAGGAGAGTGAGATGCAGCATTAACTTTGTAAACAACAAAGAGAGTAAACGGAAATAAATAGAATAAAAAGCAAACACACACTTCCTGACACAATACCTCTCACTTAATCACTTTAGAAAAAATTACTCGCTATTTTTTTTAAACACTGAAACTATCTAAAACTTGTTGTGCCAGGAAAAAAAAAGAGGAATATTCTGCTTTTGTGTAAACGGCGGCATTGTGGGAGGCAGCGTTCGGTGGTGGAGGCGTATACGGGAAGTGCAGAGCAACGTAACACATGTTAATGGTAATTATATTCAAAGTAGATACAGGGTTGCATTACGTCCGCTTTAAATACTTTCACGAAACAAAAGCTCACCGGAATGAAGAGAAAAAAAATAAATGTTGGATGGTAATGCGTATTAGTTTAGTTAATTGTTGGCGACTATTTACTGCGACGTTATATTGAACTCCAAGGAGACGAGAGAGCGAAAAGTGGGATAATTAATTGTAGGTTTAATGAAACAGCGCTGTAAAGTTAAGGGCTGAGGCAAAAGCTAGGAGCAATTCAGAAGCTGTGTTCGAAGGAGGGTTAGTGGGCGTCCTGAGCTACAGCTACCGGGAGGGGAGGTTGGGGTAGAGGAGGAGGGGGTCGAGGAGGGGGGGAGGGGCCGAGGAGGGGAGGGGGCTGAGGAGGGGAGGGGGGGAGGAGGGAGGGGGGTTGAGGAGGGGAGGGGTCGAGGAGGGGAGGTAAGGGTAGAGGAAGGGGAGGGGCTGAGGAGGGGGGGAGGTAGAGGAGGGGATGAGGGGAGGGGTCGAGGAGGGGAGGTAGGAGGGGGAGGCCGAGGAGGGAGGGAGGGGGTCGAGGAGGGGAGGGCTGAGGGGGGGGGAGGAGGAGGAGGGGAGGCGAGGAGGGAGGTGGGTGGGGTAGGAGAGGGGGTCGAGGAGGGGGAGGGGGGTCGAGAGGGGGAGGGGGTGGAGGGGGGGGAAGGGGTCGAGGGAGGGAGAGGGGTCGAGGAGGAAACCCAGGAGATACAAAAGGCGGTGATAAACAGAGAACGAAGGAGATGATTAAATAGAGACGAGGAAAAGAAATAAGAAAAAAGAATGTAAGAGACAGACAGACTTACTGATGGCTAGAGAGACAGACCGGCAAACAGACAAATAGACAAGTAAACACAGTCGGGCAAACAAAGACAATGTTTTTTGTGTGAGACTAATGCCAAAAAGATTGATAAAAGGCGGGAAGAAGTGAATGTGTGGTAGGAAGTAGAGAGACCAGGATAAACAAAGGAAAGATGATCAAATAGAGGAAGTGGGAGGGAAGAAGTGGAGGTAAAGAGGTCAGAATAAACAAGGGAGAGAAAAATAAATAATGATAGAAGCAAACATGTGAATGAGTAAATGGGAACACAGAAACAAGGATAGAGAAAGGAACAAATGGTATGAGTGGACGGAGGAAGAGAGTGTCTAGAGAGAGAGAGAGAGAGAGAGAGAGAGAGAGAGAGAAACAAATAGTGAGAGTGAAAGGAAGAGGATACCGTGTTAGAGGGGAGGGAGTGTCTCAGTAAACCATTCTAGTTCATGTTGAAATATTCTGAAGAATATGTCATTGGTGTATGTTACTAATGTAAGTCAGAAGGAAGCTGAGGTGATGAAGGGGTAATATCATAACTGGTGTTGTAGTTTGAGGTAAACACACCTAAATGAATGGAGGAATAAAGGGGGTGAAAAGACAAGAGGAGCGGGAGTGCAGCTTGAAGCAGGGTGGAGGGATGACAAGGTGGTGATGTAAGATTAAAATGCATTTTAGTATTTTTTTTGCAGGCACGAGCAAGTTCATAATAAAGAGGAGGATGAGAGAGAATATTTTGGTAGTGTGGGGTACGAGGGAGGCTGAAGAAGATAAAAATAAGGGAGGGGAGGGAGACGCTGGAATAATGGATGAAGGCAACGCCACTGAGGCGTCACCACCACCACAACACTATAATACTCTCGACTCTAAACTTGTACTACTTATTTTATTGAATATTGCTCAATAGTGCCACGGGGTGAAAATAACGCTCATTTTCTAAATGTTAAAGTTCACGCAGCTAAATGTATGAGAGGTCAGGTTAAATTTAGCACAATTTTATTGTGTGTGCTGGCGCTCAGTTTATTGTTGAGTGATGGCGTGCAAGCGGGAGACGAGTGGTGGTGTATGAGAGAGCTAAATAAACGTGCAGAATTGTTTGGCAAATGCCTAGAGGGATGTTGGTGGGTCCTGCCACTCTTGTGTACCTGGGGCCGTTGACCCAAGACGGGGCAGCGGGGGCTGTGGCAAGAAACCCACCCCAGGATACTGACGGATAAAGCTGTAGGAACATGGTGGGGGAGGAGGGATTTTTTCGATCCCATCTATGAGAGGCAAAAAGTGGAGAGTTTGGCCCACATGTCAGGTGGTCCTCGAAGGGCACCTCCGGTTAATGGAGAACGACCTCGTAATGTATTCAGGTGGACAGAAGAGCTGGAAGACTTAGGAAACATTTATTTGGTAACGTTTCGATAAATCTCTCGTCATCATCAGACTTAAAACATAAAATTAAATTCAATAGCATCGAAAAAAAATCAATATGGCGAATAAAATAAGATAAAGAAATCACTAAGTACAGTACATTGAGATAAATAAATTAACAACAAACCACGATTTATTTACTATTAACCTTTACTTCATTTTAACCATGTAGAGCAAAAAACACTGAAATTAACAAAAGCCAAGATCCTACAGGTGAGTATACAAGGTAAGGACATGTGGTACAACAAAACACCTGCTGAAAACAAAGTAACGAAGCAGAGGAGCGACTCTGCTGTAACCTGTGTCATGTCGTCGGGGCAAGTGGTGAGGATGGTGAAGTCATATTTATAGGCAGCCTCTCCTCATCCCTTCTTCCTCCCCAACCTCTCCTCATCCCTCTCTTCCTCCCCAACCCTCTCCCCTCAGCCCCTCTTCCTCTGCAACCATCCCTCATCCCTCTCTTCCTCCCCCAGCCTCCCTCATCCCTTTCTTCCCCAACCTCCTCATCCCTCTCTTCCTCCCCAACCTCTCCTCATCCCTTTCTTCCTCCCCAGCCTCTCCTCATCCCTCTTCCTCCCCAACCTCCTCATCCCTCTCTTCCTCCCCAACCTCCCTCATCCCTCTCTTCCTCCCCAACCTCCTCTCATCCCTCTTCCTCCCAACCTCTCCTCATCCCTTTCTTCCTCCCCAGCCTCCTCCCTCATCCCCCCTTCCTCCCCAGCCTCTCCCCTGCTCCCTCCTCCCCCAACCCTCCTCATCCCTCTTCCTCCCCAACCTCCTCATCCCTCTTCCCTCCCCAACCCCTCTCCCTCATCCCTCTTCCTCCCCAAACTCTCCTCATCCCCTTTTTCCTCCCCCAATTCTCCTCCCCATCTCCCCTTCCTCCCCACCCCTCCCTCATCCTTCTCTTCCTCCCAACCCTCTCCTCATCCCTCTTCCTCCCCAAACTCTCCCTCATCCCTCTCTTTCCTCCCCAACCCTCCCTCATCCCTCTCCTCCCCAACCTCTCCTCATCTCTCTCTTCCCCAGCCTCCCTGTTCCTCTCTTCCTCCCCAAACTCTCCTCATCCATCTCTTCCTCCCCAACCTCTCCTCATCCTTCTCTTCTCCCCAACCTGTCCTCATCCCTCTTCCCTCCCCAGCCTCCTCATCCTTCTCTTCCTCCCCAACCTGTCCTCATCCCTCTCTTCCTCCCCACCCTCTCCTATCCCCCCTTCCCTCCCAGCCCTCATCCCAATCTTCCTCCCCAACCTCTCCTCATCCCCTTCCTCCCCAACCTCTCCCTGTTCCTCTCTTCCTCCCCAACCTCTCCTCATCCCTCTTCCTCCCCAACCTCTCCTCATCTCTTCCTCCCCAGCCTCCTCGTTCCTCTCTTCCTCCCCAGCCTCTCCTCATCCCTCTCTTCCTCCCCAACCTCATCCCTCTCCCCAAACTCCTCCCCTCATCCCTCTCTTCCTCTCCAGCCTCCCTATCCCCCCTTCCTCCCCAGCCCTCCTCATCCCTCTCTCTTCCTCCCCAGCCTCTCCCCGTTCCTCTCTTCCTCCCCAACCTCTCCTCATCTCTCTCCCCAGCCTCTCCCGTTCCTCTCTTCCTCCCCAACCTCCTCATCTCTCTCTCTTCCTCCCCAGCCCTCCCCGTTCCTCTCTCCTCCCCAAACTCTCCTCATCCCCTTCCTCCCCAGCCTCTCCCTATCCCCCTTCCTCCCCCAGCCCTCCCCTTCCTCCTTCCTCCGCAGCCTCTCCTCATCCCTCTTCTTCCTCCCCAACCTCTCCTCATCCCTCTCTCTTCCTCCCCAACCTCCCCCATCCCTCTCTTTCCCCAACCTCCTCCCCATTCCTCTCTTTCTCCCCAACCTCTCCCCATCCCTCTCTTTCTCCCCCAACCTCTCCCCATTCCTCTCCCCAACCTCCTCCTCATCCCTCTCTTTCTCCCCACCCCTCCCTCATCCTCCCTCTCTTCCTCCCCAGTCTCCCTCTCACCCAAACCTCCTCTCCTTTCCTCCTCGTCCCAGTCACCTCCCTCCTGCCCAGCCTCTCCCTCCTCCCCAGTACTCCCTCCTCCCAGCCTCTCCTCCTCCCCAGTCACTCCTCCTCCCCAGCCTCCCTCCCTCCCCCAGTCACTCCCCTCCTCCCCAGCCTCTCCCCGCCTCACCTGCACAGGAGAACAATGGCGGCTGTCACTCTCTCAACACAATGTCAACAGAAATCTTCAATAAAATTATAATGTGTATGAGCGGCAACACTCGAGCTGTCTGCTGCCACAATCACCCGAGTTTTTGTCTCACTTGAGGGACAATCGCCCGATTTTTTGTATCAGTTCAGAGACAGTCGCCCGATTTTTGTGTTATAGAGACAATCACCCGATTTTTTGTATCAGTTGCGGGACAATCACTCGATTTTTTGTATCAGTTATAGGAACAATCACCCGATTTTTTGTATCAGTTATAGAGACAATCACCCGATTTTTTGTATCAGTTATAGGGACAATCACCCGATTTTTTTTATCAGTTGCAGGACAATCACCCGATTTTTTGCATCAGTTATAGGGACAATCGCCCGACTGTTTTCTTTCGAGCGACAGCCACTTTTTTTCTCACGAGCTGGACTCAACCGATTTTTTTTCTCGAGGCTAAAATGGTCGACTTTTGTCTCACCTAAAGGAAAAGTCTAATTTTTTTTTTATCATTACTTGAAGGTCTATTGCCCATTTTTTTTGTCTCATGACATAATGAGTCTCTCTCTCTCTCTCTCTCTCTCTCTCTCTCTCTCTCTCTCTGTATTACATCTTTCACAAATATACGTGCAGACACCAAAAATACACAAGGCAGAGATATATGGCTCATGAACAGGTGTGGGCTTCACCTGTCACCTGCGTGTGTTTAACTTTATAATGGCGTCTCACCTTCAGCCTCGGCAAATGCTCCTTGACAAACATAATTTTGCCAATAATAAACCCGGGGTACGTTTTGGCCTCAGCTCAAACTGTCTTGATGAATGTCGAGGATGGATGTTTATTTTATGTGGTTTATTACATCAGGCACACACACACACGTAAGGGAGTTCAAGCACTGAATAATTTAAGCAAATGTGTGTGTGTGTGTGTGTGTGTGTGTGTGTGTGTGTGTGTGTGTGTGTGTGTGTGTGTGTGTGTGTGTGTGTGTGTGTGTGTGTGTGTGCAAGATTCAGCGGTCGACTTCATTACAGTATATAATAAAAGGTATATGTCTCAGAGAGGTAATTGAGAGAGACAGAGACATAGAGAGAATGTGAGAGACAGAGAGAGATTGTGAGAGACAGAGAGAGATTGTGAGAGACAGAGAGAGATTGTGAGAGACAGAGAGAGATTGTGAGAGACAGTGAATGACGACTTGCGAGGACTTATAGAAGGGGCGTGGCTGTGTCCTGGGAGAGATAATCGTGACCTTTATTGACTGTGGGAGGGTATGACGGTGGAGCTATTTAGTGACTATGGGAGGGTATGACGGTGGAGCTATTTAGTGACTGTGGGGAGTGTGTGACGGTGGAGCTATTTAGTGACTGTGGGAGGTATGACTGGTGAGCTATTTATTGACTGTGGGAGGTATGACGGTGGAGCTATTTAGTGACTGTGGGAGTGTATGACGGTGGAGCTATTGACTGTGGGAGTGTATGACGGTGGAGCTATTTAGTGACTGTGGGAGTATATGATGGTGGAGCTATTTAGTGACTGTGGGGTGTATAACGGTGGAGCTATTAGTGACTGTGGAGTGTATGACGGTGGAGCTCTTTAATGACTGTCGGAGTGTATGACGGTGGAGCTATTTAATGACTGTGGGAGTGTATGGTGGAGCTCTTTAATGACTGTGGGGAGGTATGACGGTGGAGCCTTTAATGACTGTGGGGAGTGTATGACGGTGGAGCTATTTATTGACTGTGGGAGTGTATGAACGTTTATAGGAATACAGTTTATACACTATAATGTTATACCACAACATCATGTGTGTGTGTGTGTGTGTGTGCGTGCATCTACAGGGTGTTTCAGAAATACGATTCATAATTCTAGGGGTGGTGTAGTATTCCTGAGACATAAATGACTCCCTGACCCTAGTGCCAATACCCCGAAGTTCCGAATTATACCACAAAATTGGGTATGGAACACCTACAACAAGACTATGGGTATAAAACATAAAACATTAAACCCTATTTGAAGTCAGAGGTAACAGTGAGGAAGAGGACCGGAACATTGAACATTTACTGTAAATTCATCAGGTTGTTTATGAGTGTAAATAAATTGTACTGGATAATTCATTTACTTTCCGTAGATTTTAATACATTCTAACTCCCTCCACTATTATGTGTTAAAACTCCGGAACTGTGGAGTATTGGCACTATGGTCATGGAGTTATTTATCCTTATGTATATCTAAAGCACAATGTGTGTGTGTGTGTGTGTGTGATGGGGCTACGACTGGATGTGTCTGTAATTTCCAGGAATTTCAATAATTGGTTTCTCAGGGAGGGATCGGTAGGGGAGGTGGAGGGGGAAGGAGAATAAGGGAGCGGAGAATGGAAGGTGGGAGAAGACTAGGGCAAGGGAGGGGAAGAATAAGTAGATAGAGGAGTGGTAGGGAGATGGGGAGGAGAATATGGATATGGGATAGGAAGGGGGAGGTAGGGAAGGAATGGATAGGAGGTAGGTGAGGAAAAAAGAGCCTAAGAGGTAGGGAAAGGGGAGGATAGGAAGTAGGGGTGGAGGGAGACAGGAGGTAGGGGTGGGAGAGAGACAGGAGGTAGGGGTGGGAGAGAGACAGGAGGTAGGTGGAGAGAGAGACAGTAGGTAGTGGTGGAGAGAACAGGGAGGTAGGGGTGGAGAGAGACAGGAGGTAGGGGTGGAGAGAGAGACAGTAGGTAGGGGTGGAGAGAGACGGTAGGTAGGGGTGGAGAGAGACAGGAGGTAGGGGTGGAGAGAGAGACAGTAGGTAGTGGTGGAGAGAGACAGGAGGTAGGGGTGGAGAGATATTCACTATTGATCGTGTACTGTACCTCCATAGTGAAAGGTTCCAACTACTATAACGAGTCGGCCCCCAAAAAAACACAATTGTTACGGTTAATAATTTATCGATATATTTTCCATTGGAGTTATGGGGAAAAAAACACGATTCTCTATAATCCTTCAAAGCTTTTCTCCTACGTATTTATTTAACCAATTTCTTGTATGGTGTAGCTAAACGACCCTGGCATAGTTATTAGTGATGCAGTACATGAAGTGATTTGTTTATTCATTTTATGCTAAAGAAATTATGATTATCCGTGTTGTTTGTAAGTTGTTTTTCGTGTTTGTATATTCTTATTTAAACACTAACTAGAGACGCTGAAGTGTTGACAACTGTGGGTGGTGGTGGTGGTGGTGGTGGTGGTTGCTACCATACAATGGAGGTTTTGGCTGGAAGGGAATCGCCCACCCACCCATCCCACCCACCCACCTCTTTGTTGGTTGGTATATTGTTGCTGCTGCGGTTCAACATTATTTGGTTATTATTCTGATTACATCACCGTGACTCACTTAGGGAAGAGACGTGTCCTACAAAATCAATATGGTGAGTGTAATAATAATAATAACAATAACAATAATAATAATAATAATAATAATAATAATAATAATAATAATAATAATAATAATAATAATAATAATAATAATTAACGGTTTATTGAAAAAATTCTGCAGCCCGGAGGCTGAAAATATACTGTACATTGGACAAAAATGACATATTACATACAAAGGCATGGGGTGGGTGGGTCGTTTAACAAAATCTTCATTATTGAAAGAAGGAGCAATGATTGAACATACAAATTATTATAGTTTACAGTTGATGGCCCGGGCCTGGGCTGGTCATGGAGACACCAGGTGGTGTGGTGTTCACGTGGTGCAGTAACTCGTCCTCGGGTGTTGATATAAGAACATAAGAACATAAGAATGGAGGAAACTGCAGCGGGCCTATTGGCCCATACTGGGCAGTCCCGTTTACACCCAACCCCTATTGCTCATATAAGCATCCAACCTATGTTTGAAGCTATTCAGCGTATTCGAGTTAATGATGATATTTGGTAACTTGTTCCATTCATCCACTACTCTGTTTCCAAACCAGTGTTTACCTATTTCACGCCTAAATCTAAATTTGTCTAATTTAAAACCATTGTTACGAGTTCGCTCCTGGTTGGATAGTTTGAGTACCTTTGTAATGTCCCCTTTGTTTAGCCCTGACTTCCACTTATACACCTCTATCAGGTCGCCCCTCTCTCTACGTCTCTCGAGGGAGTGCAAATTAAGATGCTTTAACCTGTCTCTATACTCAAGGTTCCTAATGCCCGGGATTAGTCTTGTCATTCTTCTCTGAATTCTTTCCAATGATTCTATATCCATTCTGTAAAACGGTGACCAGAACTGAACTGCGTAATCCAGGTGTGGTCTCACAAGCTCAAGATACAGTTTTAGGATGACCTCGCTAGTCTTGTAACTAACACTCCTTTGTATGAACCCAAGTACTTTATTAGCCTTGTTACGAGCAAAAACACATTGTTTACTCGGCTTAAGGTTCCTACTTATCATTACTCCTAAATCTCTCTCGCAGTCGGATTTCTCTATGGCATCGTTGTTCATCTGGTATCTGGTTTCCCTGTTTACATCTCCTATACTGAGTACTTTACATTTGTCCACCTTGAATTTCATCTGCCATTTTTCAGACCATTCGAAAAATTTGTTTAGATCTTCCTGTAGTTTTGCTGAGTCCTCGTCAGATTTAATAACACGTCCTATTTTAATGTCATCAGCAAATTTACTTATGTTGCTGTCTATGCCGATATCTATGTCGTTTATGTATATAATAAATAATAATGGTCCAAGTACTGAGCCTTGGGGAACTCCACTTGTGACGTTGCTCCAATGGAACTTAGTGCCGTTAATGCTCACTCTCTGTTTCCTGTCCTGTAACCACGCCCTAATCCATTTAAGGATTTTACCTTTGATGCCATGTGCTTCTACCTTTCTAATTAGTCTTTCGTGGGGGACTCTGTCGAAGGCTTTGCTAAAGTCGAGATATACCACATCATAATTGTGCCCCTCGTCCACCGATTCGAAAACTGATGAAAAGAATGTTAATAGATTAGTTAGACAAGAACGTCCTCTTGTGAAGCCATGCTGGGAATCATTGATCAATCGGTGCTTCTCCAGGTGATTTCGAATAGAGTTTGAAATGATTGCTTCCAGTAATTTGCCTACTATTGATGTTAGACTGATTGGGCGGTAGTTAGAGGATAGTGATCTATCCCCCTTCTTGAAAATCGGTATTACATTCGCTATCCTCCAGGATTCTGGTACTACACTTGTTTTTAAGGACATGTTAAACAACTTTGCTAAGGGCATACTAAGCTTGAAGGATCTCACGTGGTCATGGGGACACCAGGTGGTGTGGTGTTCACGTGGTGCAGTAACTCGTCCTCGGGTGTTAATATGAAGGATCTCACGTGGTCATGGGGACACCAAGTGGTGTGGTGTTCACGTGGTGCAGTAACTCGTCCTCGGGTGTTGATATGAAGGACCTCACGTGGTCATGGGGACACCAAGTGGTGTGGGGTGGTGTCACAGTACCCCACCCTGCTGGGTGGTGTTGTGTTATCTCGTAGTCAGGTGTGAAGCCGACCCACTGTTGTTCCCATGGTGGACTGATTAGCACCTCCTGGTCACAAGATGGCGGTCAGTTCCCAGGGGTGCTTATCTCACTGGTGGGTCACGGCTTTCACTGGTACTGTCTAGTGCTGAATTCACTGGCTTAAACACTGTTCATCACTGTTCAACACTAGTCCCACTTCTTTCCGAAACGAAATTGTCACTTTTGATTATGTTGATATCCCGGTGGTGAGGATGGGTCGGGGAGAGGGACTTGGGGAATGGGCTGAACATTGGCCAAGGGTGAGAGCTGCTCAACAGGAGCAGCGCCTGAATAGGTCTTGACCCTAGGGTCGTCAAAGATATAATAATAATAATTATAAACGGTTTATTGAAAAAGTTTGCAGCCCGAATGCTGAAAATATACATTGGACATAAATGACTTATTACATACATTGGTGGTTTAACAGAAGCCTTCATTAGAGAAAGGTGAAGGAACATATACAGTGAACATACTGATATGTGTGTGTGTGTGTGTGTGCGCAGTCGTGATGGGATGTGAAGTCACTTAACCTAACCTAACTAGAGTCCCTTGTAAAGCTGTAGTAAGGTGAACAGGTGAACAGAGACTGAGGTTGTATGTGTACAGAACAGAACTCCAACAAGTGAAGGAAGGGAAGCATCAAGAACTGGGTAAGAACTGAGTAAGAACTGGGTAGGAACTGAGATAGAACAGGGTAAAAACTGGATAAGAACTGAATGATAACTGGGTAAGAACTGAGTGATAACTGGGTAAGAAATGGATTAGAACAGGGTAGAAACTGGATAAGAACAGGGTAGAAACTGGATAAGAACAGGGTAGAAACTGGATAAGAACAGGGTAGAAACTGGATAAGAACAGGGTAGAAACTGGATAAGAACAGGGTAGAAACTGGTTAAGAACAGGGTAGAAACTGGTTAAGAACAGGGTAAAAACTGGATAAGAACAGGGTAGAAACTGGATAAGAACAGGGTAGAAACTGGATAAGAACAGGGTTAAAACTGGGTAGGAACTGGATAAGATAGTCTAAAATGTTGTGTTGTAGGTAGAGTTTAACGGAGAGAGAGAGGAGCAACGAATAAATTCTACCAAAAGTCATGATGTACTGCCGAGGGAATGAATACTGGCAGAGTGAGAGTTATATGACGGTATAAGACCCTGAGGAACGGTAGGAGATACAACGGTGGTGAGGACTGATGTTTATACTGAAGGTTCTGTCCAATGTAAACACTAAATCTTGATATGGTCAGTAACCTCGTGTCTGGGGTGTTGTGGTTGGGTCAATGTATTCGCTTCACTAATTGAGATCTACACTCAATACTTGTTGTACTGGTTAGAAAAATTACTTATGCAACAAAATTTTAGTAATGATCTGCTAATTTGGGTCCCTTAGTTTCGGTTTGTGTAGGAATATACTAACCATTCAGTGCTTCTTCAGATAGTTACAGTCTCATGAATATACGTGTGACTGCATTCAGACAATATTTATGTTCGAACTCAGAGTTAGAAATAAGTGCCCAAATTGGTTAATGATGTTTTCAATCAGTCGATTTAAATCGTGTCAGTCCTATCTTACATCACCGGAACAATAATAAACAAAAGTTAAATATACTATGGACAAATTTCTTAAGGAAATTCTCTGTAATAGCAATGCGGATGACCTATTTATTTACATTTATCTTAGATAAGACGTACCAACCCTCTCGAGTTGCGGCGTTCGGGTTACTAAATAGTAACCCGATGTTCGGGATTGATATTCGAGTTTGACGAATCCATTTGTCGAGTTACCAAACGGTAACTCGACATTCGGGATTGCTCTTCGAGCTTGCTGCCCCGAGTGTTTAAAAAAATGGCCGTAAATGTATGAGTCGTCTTCTATAAATTGTAAGTGTAATAAGCAAACAAGCCATTCAGCAGTTAGGAACCATACCCACGAGCCCTTATAGGAAGCTGTGTGTTGTGGCCGTGTAGTAGTAGACCAGACACGGAGCAGCTCACTGTAGGGCACCTCGGCCAGCGACCATTGTTCCTACGTAAGGTTTATCAAGTTGTGCACACTCCTATATCTGGACATTTTAGTCTCGGCTTGTTATAGTTCATTGAAATTAGTTGACTGGTTATGTAATGTTAAAAATGCTTTGTTATTTAGGTTATGAGGCTTGTGGATGTAGCGTGATATTGAAGGTACAGAACGTCTTACTCTGTAGCACCGAGGTTATGTAGTCTTACCTGTTGTATATTTATCTCGTGTTTTCTGGTGACGGTAAAATATTGTACTGAAACCCTGACGGTACATCATGTTTATGTTTATGTGCGCACTTGATTCCAGCCATCTTGCATTATGACGGGGAAAGGCTCAAAGGATTATCTCTCTCTCTCTCTCTCTCTCTCTCTCTCTCTCAGCATATACCTAGATCACGCGCACCTACAGTGATTTATATATATATATATATATATATATATATATATATATATATATATATATATATATATATATATATATATATATATACACACAAGTGATCGCGGGCACGTTCGTGCCCTTGTGAGAGTTTGAACGTTCGTGACAGCGTACAGCGAATGAGGGTGTGCCAAGTCCGTAGACTTGCATGGTTAATTAGGGTGCGCCAAGTCCATAGACCTGCATCGTTTTCCATCGTAAATAAATTGTTAATTAATGCCTTCCTAAAGAAACCATCGACATGGGACCAGGTTTGTTCCACTCTACGATTTTTTTTGCGATTTTTCCATCAAGTTTGATGAAAAACGATTGTGCCGTTTCGGCTGCCCAGAACAGACACACGCACACACGCCTAGTCCTGTAGTATATTATATATATATATATATATATATATATATATATATATATATATATATATATATATATATATATATATATATTCTATATATATATATATATATATATATATATATATATATATATATATATATATATATATATATATATATATATATGTGTGTGTGTGTGTGTGTGTGTGTGTGTGTGTGTGTATACATGGTATTGACTCGCCTACTTAGTCACTGACCTGCCTGACTCACGTCTCACCTTTACCAGGTGATAGATGATGATCCTCTTACCTGTGCCTTAAACATTCCAGATCACTGGCTGCTTTTGAAAGGTTGGAGAGAGAGCATTGCACCTTCCTCAGCGTGGGCGGCGGCGAGGATAACGTCCTGGAGGGACAAGCTGTATGATCTGTGAGTACGTGGACCTTTGCCCTTGAAATTTTAATTTATACTCTTGAGTTATAATGCTGGGAAGGTTAAGGTATAACATGAGGGTGGTTCTGGAGGCTGAAGTAACGTCAGTGTAGTATTGTAGGTGTTCTTATAAGGTCTTCCACTTGGTTTACCGCGAATATTGGTAATGTGTGGCTTGACTATAGTCAGAGAAAACCCGTCCTGTTAGTACAGTACGTGGGCACTAGGGGGCCCAGCCAGCAGCCCGCCAGCCCCACACAGCTCTTGTGCCGTGTCATCATCGGGAATTATACTCGCGGTCTGACGCGACAATTGCTCTGAAGATAGGAGGAAATATCACTTTAAATTTATCAAAACTCAAATCTATAAGTAATATCTGAAACTTACAAATAAAGTTTCAATTCCTTATCCATTAACGTAGAAGTTTAGTTAAGAGATCCTCACGAGTATTTTACATCTAATTATTATTAATAGAAAAAATACCATTAAATATATTATGTAGTGAATTGAAATACTAAAATGCAATAAATAGTTCCTGGCTCACGAGTCTGTCTAGTATATTTATGTATTATATTTAGAGGAAAAATCAATAGGAATATCAAATTACAAAAATTTGAATAAAATTAAATACATTAAGTATGATAGACAGTGAGTGAAGCTGTTGTGGGTACGGGGTTAGGTTAGGTACGCGCTAAAGCTGTAACATGTAGATGACCACGTGTAGTGTTAACGGTGAGGGGCACATTACCGTGTGACCCGGTGGCCGGCGTAGCATGACGTGTCCTGTAAACATGACAATCTGCTACACTCATGAAGGGAAAGTTGTAATTAGGGTGAGCGCTCCACCGTAGCCACCCACACCATCATATTAGTCACGTCATCACCTACCATCAGGTCTCATGTCTGCCTCCTGTGACCAATGTTCTCTTCTTTTCTAACCAGTTATCGTGTCATTTTATTTCTTAGGTTTTGTCTTTTTTTTCTCCTATTTCTGCCGTTTTGTCGAGGGAAGTAAAAGAGGAAATTTCATTTATTGCTTTGGGGATTTTTTTTCTAAGTGGGGCGGGTGGTGGTGGTGTAGGTGAGGGTCCAGATGGGGGAGGTGTAGGTGAGGGTCCAGGTGAGGGAGGTGTAGGTGAGGGTCCAGGTGGGGAGGTGTAGGTGAGGGTCCGGGTGGGGGAGGTGTAGGTGAGGGTCCAGGTGGGGGAGGTGTAGGTGAGGGTCCAGGTGGGGGAGGTGTAGATGAGGGTCCAGGTGAGGGAGGTGTAGGTGAGGGTCCAGGTGGGAGGTGTAGGTGAGGGTCCGGGTGGGGGAGGTGTAGGTGAGGGTCCGGGTGGGGGAGGTGTAGGTGAGGGTCTGGGTGGGGAGGTGTAGGTGAGGGTCCAGGTGTAGGTGAGGGAGGTGTAGGTGAGGGGTCTGGGTGGGGGGAGGTGTAGGTGAGGGTCCAGGTGGGGGAGGTGGGGGAGGTGTAGGTGAGGGTCCAGGTGGGGGAGGTGTAGGTAAGGTTGTTTAGGTGAAGGGGTGCAAGTGAAGGAGGTGTTCGGGGTTTACGTGAGAGAGGTGCAGCTGGTGGTATAGATAAGGTTACAGGTGAGGAGGTACAGGTACAGGTGAGGAGGTACAGGTACAGGTGAGGGTGGTGCAAGTACAGGTGAGGGTGGTACAAGTACAGGTAAGGGTGGTATAACTACAGTTGAGGGAGGTACAGGTACAGGTGAGGGTGGTACAGGTACAGGTGAGGGTGGTACAAGTACAGGTGAGGGTGGTACAAGTACAGGTGAGGGAGGTACAGGTACAGGTGAGGGAGGTACAGGTACAGGTGAGGGAGGTACAGGTACAGGTGAAATACAGATAGAGATGATCTACAACTTATGCTCACCCACACTTATACGGCCTCGGGCGATGTCACACCCTAGTAAATATTGGAACACATTAATGAACTTCCCACCTGGAGGAGTTTATGAGGCAGCTCCACCTTCTCTTTGGCCGTAACAGGGGAAAGAGTTTTGTGCCTATATATTAGAATTAGGCTTATACATATAGGATTGATATAGAGGAGAATTTATACAACTAATTGGGGGATATAAAGGTGAATATATATGAATACTTATTTTTTATTTGCCTCCTTAGCACAGAATAAGGCCATTATTACGTATTAAAATAAGCAAGAGTAGAAGACAAAAAACGTAAGTTGATAATTGAAAGTTTTTAATATTAGTTTACCTTCACCTGTGCTCGGTGTGTGTGTGTTCCTGCGGCATTGCGACACACACACACACACACACACACACACACACACACACACACACACACACACACACACACACACACACACGCACACACACACACACACACACACACGCACACACACACACACACACACACAAACACACACACACACACACGTCTCTCTTCCTATTGTTGACGGCCCTAACTCACAAAATAGTGAAGACATATTGGACTTAATTTTCTGCTACAGTAGAAGGAAAAGTAAAGACACTAATAACGGTTTTTAGATTTATATTGTTATTGTTATTATTCTCTCTCTCTCTCTCTCTCTCTCTCTCTCTCTCTCTCTCTCTCATACGAAGATTTCTACGTGAACTAATTAGTTTCACCTGAAGAACCTCCACCCTATCATATTTCACCTAATGATTAACCACCTTAACACTAACCTAACCTAACCTAACTTAATGTTAATGTGTATTATTTAATTAATATATTTTATTGGTATTTTATTTAGTAGGAATAATAGAAAAGTATTATTATTATTATTATTATTATTATTATTATTATTATTATTATTATGATTACTATTATTATTATTATTATTATTATTATTATTATTATTGTTATTATTTTTATTATTATTATTATTATTATTATTATTATTATTATTATTATTATTGTTATTATTATTATTGTTGTTATTATTATTATTATTATTATCATTATTATTATTATTATTATTATTATTATTATTATTGTTTGTATTATTATTATTGTTATTATTATTATTATTATTATTAGTATTATTATTATTATTATTATTATTATTGTTACTTATTATTATTATTATTATTATTATTATTATTAGTATTATTATTATTATTATTATTATTATTATTGTTATTTATTATTATTATTATTAATATTATATTATTATTATTGATTTTATTATTGTTGTTATTGTTATTATTATTATTATTATTATTTTTATTATTATTATTATTTGTTATTATTATTATTATTATTATTATAATTATTATTATTATTATTATTATTATTATTATTATTGTTGTTGTTGATATTGTTATTAATGTTGTTATTATTATTTATTATTATTATTATTATTATTATTATTATTATTATTATTATTATTGTTATTATGATTATTATTATTATTATTGGCTATTTATTATTATTACTATTGTTATTATTATTGTTATTATTAATATTATTTATTTGTTATTATTATTATTATTATTATTAATATTATATTATTATTATTATTATTATTATTATTATTATTATTATTATTATTGTTATTGTTGTTATTATTATTATTGTTATTATTATTATTATTATTAATTATTATTATTGTCATTATTAATTATTATTATTGTTATTATTATTAATATCATTATTATTATTATTATTATTATTATTATTAATGTTATATTATTATTGTTATTATTATTATTATTGTTATTATTATTATTATTATTATTATTTATTATTATTATTATTATTATTATTATTATTATTAATGTTAACTATTATTATTGTTATTATTATTATTATTGTTATTATTATTATTATTATTATTATTATTATTATTATTATTATTATTATTATTATTATCATTTATTTTTATTATTATTATTTTTATTACGTGTTTGTTTATTCTTATTATCATTATAATAATTATTATTTTTAATATTAATGAATAGTTATATATATCCATCCTATTAATTTAAACTTATTTATTTACAGAGTATTATATTATATGAGCTTTATAAGAACACTCCCACATGTTGTAAACACACAATAATCTACAGGGTGTATTCAAGGCACGGTGTTTAACCGAAGAGTATTATATGTCGGCACAGACAACGGGGCTCAGTCAGCGTATGTTAATGCAGACGTGGTATTCAATCCTGGTCCCTGAACGTACGTGTGTGTGTGTGTGTCTCAGGGCTCGCCATATCTCTTGAGTAATTTGTGTCTCATCCCTCATGTGTTATCTCTCACATCTGCATCTCTCCCTCCACCTTATGTTAATCTATGTATCTATTTTGATTTATGTTGATATGTGTGTTTTATTATATGTGAATGTTAGTTTTTTTGTTTTTTGTTTTTAGGCAAATGTGTTGATGTGTTTTTTGTTTTTTGTTGATGATTGTCTTTGTGCTGTAGATAAAGTGCACATGTGTTTGTTTTATTTATTTATTCATTTATTTATTTATTTCGTAAATGATTGTCTTTGTATTGTTTATAGCGTTGGACCATAAGTATGTTGTGGCGTTGGACCTTATGTATGTTATGGCGTTGGACCATAAGTATGTTGTGGCGTTGGACCTTATGTATGTTATGGCGTTGGACCATAAGTATGTTGTGGCGTTGGACCTTATGTATGTTATGGCGTTGGACCTTATGTATGTTGTGACGTTGGGACTATAAGTATGTTGTGGCGTTGAGACCATAAGTATGTTGTGGCGTTGGGACCATAAGTATGTTGTGGCGTTGGACCCCAAGTTTGTGGCGTGTGGGTGTAGGGTGTGTCAGAGGGGATTTACTGTAATGTATTGGTGACGCGGGGTTACTGGGGTACGCGCTAACTATTGCGAAAGGAGACGAATGTACCATAAAGATACATCCGGTGGAGTTGGTCCAGGGGGAATATATACAGAATATCAAAAGGATCGGAGGTGTTGAGAAGAGGGCACAGAGAGAGTCCGTGTGTGGGGAGGAGGGGGCTGTACAATGACCCACTGAAGTCTCTCTCCCTTGGTGTAATGGTCTACGTCAATTTAGGTAACATCAAGTTTTAAGTAAGTACACTTTACACTTATACTCCACGAGGTGTATATCGGTTTAAGTAACAAGAATTTTATAAGTACGAGGTCATTGCTAAATACTGTACATTTATGTGAGGCAAAATAATTCATGGAATGTTTTGTTCCGAGTCAACAGTGAGGTGAAGCCCGGTGGTGGACGAGTGCGATCTGGGAACATTATGGCGAATCCTTTCAACTACGACCTCTTATTTACACCCGAAGTTTAGCCTTTGTCTGTTTGTATGGCCTCGACCCTCACCTCTCCTCCGTGTGCCTCACCTGTGATAATAACTCAACACCACCTCTTATCTTTATTATATTTACAAGTCCTCAACTTCTATTAATCTCTGTATTTACGTCATCAG
The DNA here is from genome assembly GCF_018991925.1 of Homarus americanus. Taxonomy (NCBI): domain Eukaryota; kingdom Metazoa; phylum Arthropoda; class Malacostraca; order Decapoda; family Nephropidae; genus Homarus; species Homarus americanus. The sequence goes on from NW_024756979.1 coordinate 53,379, forward strand.
CCTTTGGACAAAATATGTGTTTACACTCGGAGTAAGAAAGGTCTTCATGGCAACACTCGTTCATCACAGCTGTGTGTTTCTTTGTCGCCAACTGTGTTTGTTATATCACCTAAGTACCAGAAAACTTCACTTTTTTTTATGTTCTAAGATGGTTTATGATATCCACAAGTTTTCCTGTCAGTAGCGAGTCTTGTTTAGAGAAAGAGAAATACTTGTGTACTGTAAGATGGTGACAAGAGGATATACTCCGCTGTTACTAACGTGTCCACACAGCAGGTATTGTCTCCACCTGCACCTTGCTCGCAGAAACACGAATACAGAAGAGATAAAGAAAAGCAACATGTTCACTGCTGCTGTGAGAGAACCACATAAGCGTGTAATATTGTTGTCAGTCTTAGATCCTGACCTTATCTAGAGAGAAAGAGAGAATGTATTTCATTGTTGCTGAGAGAGATTTACATGTTTGACCTTAATATTAAACACCCTAACCTAACCTAACCAAGTCTTGCCTAACTTCATCGAATGTGATCTAACCTAATTTAACCTAATCTATTCTAACCTACTTCCCTGAGGTTCCTGAGGAAGTGTTAAGGTGTTTAATCATCAGGTGAAGTAAGCTATGGATTCATTCTTCATGTGGTTTCAATAATGTTTATCTTTTATTTACTGAGATATTCCCAGTACGTATAGTGTTGCTCGCGCCCTGCACACAGGGTGCACCTCGTCTCCCTCACCACCTCCAACACAGGGTACACCTCGTCTCCCTCACTACCGCCAACACAGGGTACACCTCGTCTCCCTCACTACCTCCAACACAGGGTACACCTCGTCTCCCTCACTACCGCCAACACAGGGTACACCTCGTCTCCCTCACTACCTCCAACACAGGGTACACCTCGTTCCCACCCTCCAACACAGGGTACACCTCGTCTCCCTCACCACCTCCAACACAGGGTACACCTCGTCTCCCTCACTACCGCCAACACAGGGTACACCTCGTCTCCCTCACTACCTCCAACACAGGGTACACCTCGTCTCCTTCACTACCTCCAACACAGGGTACGCCTCGTCTCCCTCACCACCTCCAACACAGGGTACACCTCGTCTCCCTCACCACCTCCAACACAGGGTACACCTCGTCTCCCTCACCACCTCCAACACAGGGTACGCCTCGTCTCCCTCACCACCTCCAACACAGGGTACACCTCGTCTCCCTTACCACCTCCACCACAACTTCTCACCTGCTCTAATTTTTCCCACTGAATAAAGCATTTTAACAGTTAATGAATCATTTGCATCGAATAATTTTTGTGCACTAAATATTTAATTCTGGACTCATTAAAACATTTCACACTGAAGCCGAGCGATTAGTATAGCATTTTGCGGGGCGTATAATATTTCACGTTAAAAATCTTTATTCTGATAGTTATACCAAACATGATATCCACTGATGAATAATTACCTTACATAGAGACAAAAGGAAAAGAGTTTATTGTATATCGTAAGTAACGTTGATGGACTAGAGACAAAGCTATATATCATTAGAATAAGATTAACCAAACAACTGTGATTGGTTAGGTGATTCTGCATCCCTCTCACCGAAAAACATACATCAGTTTGGTCGAGAAAGGCAGAAGAAATATACCTCGCTAAATGTAGAGAAGCGCCTTAGAGTATATGATGATAATAACAATGCCTTATACTCCACGATACAGTACTTAAAAGACGTAATTGACAGCAGAGGGAACGAGTGACGCAGCAGCTAAGAGGAGAATAGGTGAGGGAATAACGTCACGAAGTCAGCCATTAAGTGAAGTTTGCACTCAGCTGGTGGCGGTGTTGACATGCCTTTGTGCTCTCAACTTCCCAAGATCACCTTACCTCGACACGTCATCTGGCGAATAATTTTTTCCCTTTTTTTCTTAATGAGATAAATGACGCAGGGAGCAACAAGACAAGTATTATTATCAGTTCTGTTCACCGAGGCGTCATGCATTTACCCAAAAAGTGAAGATAAGTGAAGCATAATGTCTCTTGAAGTGTTGAAGTATTAGAGGAACACTTTGGCAGAGAGTCACATAGAGTTATTAAGTGACAGGGATAACGAGACTGGTGAATAAGTCATACTAATTTACCAGAGAGTTAAGATAGGTGGAGAAGGGGGTGGAAGGAATGACGAAGAAGGAAGTGGAATGAACGATTGCCTGAAGTGAATGTCGTTACTATTAACAGGGGTAGTTGGATCCCTTGTTATAAAGAAGACTGTTATAAAAATATTACTCTCTCGGTGACGTGGACGGTAAGGCGAGAATCTGGTCCTTGTTACGGGACTGGAAGCCACACCCAGCTTGTGTCTTGGGCATTTCCTCCTCTCAGATAACAGTTTATTGACACTCATGACCGGGCGGGTGTGCTGACTCCTCCCCTGTTGTCGACCACATACACTACTACTACATCACACCTGCACCTACACTACTACTACACCACACCTGCACCTACACTACTACTACACCACACCTGCACCCCCACACACACACACACACCTGCACCCCACACCACACACACCACACCTGCACCCACACACACACACCACACACCCTGCACCCACACACACACACACCACACCTGCACCCACACCACACACACCACACCTGCACCCCACACCACACACACCACCTGCACCTACACCACACACACCACACCTGCACCTACACACACACACCACACTCCTGCACCTAAGAAAATACTACTACACCACACACCTGCAATTCTGCACACTACTACTACACCACACCTGCACTTACACCACACACACACCACACCTGCACCTACACTAGCCACACCACACCTGCACCTACAGTACACACACCACACCTGCAACCACACAGTACTACACACACACCACACCTGCACCTACACTACTACTACACCACACCTGCACCACCACTACTACACCACACCCACACTACCATCACACCACACCTGCACCCACACCACCACCACACACCAACCCCACACCACACACACCACACACCCACACCCACACCACACACACACACCCTGCACCCACACCACCACACCACAACCCTGCACCACACACCACCACCACACCAACACCTGCAACCCACACCACCACACACACCCACAACCCACCACCACCACACCACACCTGCACCACACCACCACCACACACCCACACCACACACCACACCCACACCACACAACCACACCCTGCAACCCACACCACCACAACACAACCACACACACACACACCACACCCACACCACACACACACCACACCACACACACACACCACACCCGCACCCACACCACACACACCACACCTGCACCACACCACACACACCACACCTGCACCTGGCTAATCACCACCACACCACACCTGCACCCACACCACGCCACACCACACCCTGCACCCACACCACCACACACCACACCAGCACCCACACCACACACACCACACCCACACCACACCACACACCACACCACACCACACACACACCACATCCACACCACTACCACCACACCCACACCACACACACCACACCCACACCACTGCCACACCACACCCAACCACACCACACACACACCCACACCCACACCATCACTACCACACCACAACCACACCACCACCACACCACACCCACACCACCACACACCACACCCGCACCCACACCACCACCACACCACATGCACCTACACCACTACCACACCACACCCACACCCACACCACCACACAACCAACACCCCGCACCCACCCACCACACCCACACCACCACCACCACACCACACCCACACCACACACACACCCGCACCCACACCACACACACCACCCACACCACACACACCACACCATCACACAACCACCCACACTCCACCACCACACCCCACACCCCACCACACACACACCCCACCACACACACCACACACACACCACCACCACACCACACACACACACACACACCCACACCACACCACACCACTCACCACTACCACCCACCACACACCACACACACTCACCTACACCACACACACACCACACACCTGCTACCACACACCACACTCCACACCTCCACCTACCACACCACACACCACCCACCACCACCACCACACACCACACCACACCACACCCACACCCACCACCCACTCACACCCACACCACACACACCACACACCCACACCACACACACACCACACCCACCACCACACACCACACCACACCTCACCACACCACACCACACCACACCACACCTGCACCACACACACCCACCACACACTACCACACCCACACCACACACACACACCACCACTACACACACCACACCACACCCTCACCACCACACCTGCACCCCACCACACACCACACACCCACACCCACACCACCACACCCACACACCCACACCACACCACACCACACCTGCAACCCACACCACCACTACACCATTAACCCACACCACTACTGTCCACAACACCACCACACACCTACACTACTACTACTACACCACACCTGCACTACTACTACACCACACCTGCACCTACACTACTACTACACCACACCTGCACCTACAGTACTACTACACCACACCTGCACCTACACTACTACTACACCACACATACACCTACACTACTACTACACCACACCTGCACCTACACTACTACTACACCACACCTGCACCTACACTACTAATACTACACCACCCCAGAGTACGATGATTTAACCCCCAGAGTACAAAATGGTCGTATTTAAGGGGTCAACTCTGTGTGCTGAAGGGGTTGTCATCGTACTCAAAGATTGAGTCACCGTACTCAAAGGTTAAGTCATCGTACTCAAGAGTCAAGTCGTCGTTCTCAAAGGGTTAAGATATCTGACTCACCGAGCTAATTCATTGTACTCAGGTTATCGACATAGTACTCAAAGGTGATAAAGACTCCAGGCTTACTTACACCTTAAAGCAACAACAACGTTGAGTATGTCCGGCCACACAACTCACCTCGCGGGGGGGGGGGAATCCTCCTCCGTATATTTTCTGACTCAATGTAACATTTAACACAGTAAAAGTTTTAGTATTCACCTTAGCATTTCACATTCAGCATAATATATAACTCTTATCAGTTCAAACTTGACAGACAGATAAAAAAAAAACTTGGTATTTAGGAATTTTTTCAACTTACTTTCTCTGGTCTGTTAAGTTGTCTGTTGTCTGTTACTCACACCAAGTGAATTTTTACTCTGAATATATACTGTATACATTACAGTAGGTGTCTTGTGCATTGGATTAAGTTACGTCTTGTGAAGGAACAATATGTACACTCAGTAATGGTGAACACTTGTGCACTCAGTAATGATGAACACTTGTACACTCAGTAATGATGAACACTTGTACACTCAGTAATGGTGAACACTTGTGCACTCAGTAATGGTGAACACTTGTACATTCAGTAATAATGAACACTTGTACACTCAGTAATGGTGAACACTTGTACACTCAGTAATGATGAACACTTGTACACTCAGTAATAATGAACACTTGTACACTCAGTAATGATGAACACTTGTGCACTCAGTAATAATGAACACTTGTACACTCAGTAATAATGAACACTTGTACACTCAGTAATGGTGAACACTTGTGCACTCAGTAATGATGAACACTTGTACACTCAGTAATGATGAACACTTGTACACTCAGTAATGGTGAACACTTGTGCACTCAGTAATGGTGAACACTTGTACATTCAGTAATAATGAACACTTGTACACTCAGTAATGGTGAACACTTGTACACTCAGTAATGATGAACACTTGTACACTCAGTAATAATGAACACTTGTACACTCAGTAATGATGAACACTTGTGCACTCAGTAATAATGAACACTTGTACACTCAGTAATAATGAACACTTGTACACTCAGTAATGGTGAACACTTGTGCACTCAGTAATGATGAACACTTGTACACTCAGTAATGATGAACACTTGTACACTCAGTAATGGTGAACACTTGTGCACTCAGTAATGGTGAACACTTGTACACTCAGTAATGATGAACACTTGTACACTCAGTAATGGTGAACACTTGTACACTCAGTAATGGTGAACACACTCAGTAATAATGAACACTTGTACACTCAGTAAATACATGAATACTATCGATTAAGCTTGCCGATGATGGAACTATCTGTTCGTGGACGACCATCCTATCAGCCCACCTAACATACCATAGTGAACAGCATAGTAGTTACACCTCGTTCTTGAAAGCTAGTACTTTATTGAGACTATTGCTCCTCAAGGAACATCACCCTCCCCTCCCCACCCCTCCCCTCCCCTCCCTCCCCCTCTAGTGAACGGCTCTCTGTCCCTTTGGCGTCTCGTGTGACACTTGTTACTGACAGGCATCGTTACCCAAGCACTTCTTATCTCCTGTCAATATGCTTAACGTTACTTGTACACCCTCACTGTCTGCAGGTGGTACAGTGGGGCCCGTCTTTGCCTTGTCTTTACGTGTGTGTGTGTCTGTAAGACTGTCTGTCTTTCTGTCTGTAAACGTAATACATTCTTTTTCCATTATCATCATCAATTCTTATTCCCTTCCCTTCCCTTCCCTTCTCTAACCAGTCCAAACTCTTCCACCACCCTCCGTTCCTGCCCCTCTCACCACTCCCTCCCTCCACCCTCTCCGTTAACACCGCCCCTCTCGCCAGGATCTTTCTCACCAATCAACCACCTCCCCCTTTCTCCTCTTCTTTCTTTCTCTCTCTTCTTCCTCAACCTGTTTCTTGTGTCCTCCCTTTCTCTCCTCCCCCTCCCCCTTCACTAACTCGCTCTTCCTCCCGTCCTCCCCACCTTATTCTCGTTCCTCTTCCCCTCCCCTCACCACCCGCACCCCTTCCCCTTCCCTCACCACCTATAACCCTCACTTCCCTCACCATCTCTACTCCCTTCCCTCACCACCTGTGCCCTTTCCTTCCTCCCCTCACCACCCGCACGTCTCTCCCTTTCCCTTCAGCATCTTTACACTTCCGTTATCTTCACCACCTTCACCAGCTCTCTTCTTTACTACCTCCACCTCTATCGTCTCTTCTCTTTCCTCTTCCCTCTCCTCCCACACATTCACTCCCACAAGAACGTCACCACCTCCCTCCTCCACGTACACCACCCCCACCCCCAAAACACCACCACCCTCCCCTTCCCTCAAGAACGTCACCACCTCCCCCCACATGAACGCCATCTCTGTCTCATGAGTAACTGTCTCTTACAGTATAAAGCCGGAGAAAATATGATTTAACAGTCTCTGTACTCAAGTTTAACACCACTAAAAATATCAGGTTGTTGCCAGACTCTGACCTCTACACACTTATGAAAATGTTTATCTGATTTACTGCCTCTCAGGATCTTGCTTGTGTGTATAGATGTGTGCACGGGGTGAAGTGTGTGTGTGTGTGTGTGTGTGTGTCAAATGTGTGCATGAGGTGTGAAGTGTGTGTGTGTGTGTGTGTGTGTGTGTGATGTGTGCACAGGGGTGAAGTGTATGTGTGTGTGTCAAATGTTGTGCATGAGGTGAAGTGTGTATGTGTGTGTGTGTGTGTGTGTGTGTGATGTGTGCACAGGGGTGAAGTGTATGTGTGTGTGTCAAATGTGTGCATGCAGTAAAGAATGTGTGTGTGTGTGTGTGTATGTGTGATGTGCAGGGGTGAAGTGTATGTGTGGTAAATGTGTGCATGAGGTGTGTGTGTGTGTGTGTGTGCACGGGGTGAAGTGTGTGTGTGTGTGTGTGTGTGTGTGCACAGGTGAAGTGTGTGTGTGCACAGGTGAAGTGTGTGTGTGTGTCAAATGTGTGCATGAGGTGAAGTGTGTGTGTGTGTGTGTGCACGGGGTGAAGTGTGTGTGTGTGATGTGTGCAGGGGGTGAGTGTGTGTGTGTGTGTGTGTGTGTGTGTGTGTCAGATGTGTGCAGGGGTGAAGTGTGTGTGTGTGTGTGTGTGTTTGTGTGTGATGTGTGCACGGGGTGAAGTGAAGTGTGTGTGTGTGTGTGTGTGTGTGTGATGTGCACAGGGTGAATTGAGAGTGTGTGTTTGTGTGTTTGTGTGTGTGTGTGATGTGTGCACTGGGTGAAGTGTGTGTGATTTGTAAACTAGACCTGTATTTAGAATATTTTTCGTTTGGGGGCGTAGGGGTATATTTCAATTGTGTGTGTGTGTGTGTGTGTGTGTGTACATACGCGCCCTACAGAGTAAACATATCAACTGTCTTATCACCTCCCTTTCCCCTTCCTCTGCCTATACCAGGGAACAGAAGGTCCAGTCTATGTAGAACACTTCAGATCCCGTCCCTCCCTGTGTCTGTAGCAGAAACACTGGCTACAATAGACAGTATACCTCCCAGTTATCGTCCTTTTCCGTCTCCTTAAGCCAATATAAGGAAATATACAGTAGACGTAGAACAAATATCGGTTATCGTTCCTCCCTAGTGGCTTCAGTAAATTCAGTGCACGTATCAGCTATCGTCTTGCCCCTCACCCCTGGCTATGGCTGGCAATATTGATCGTAGGTGTCACGTGACCCTGTTGGCGCTAATACCGGGTGGATACTCCGGGATGTGGAGGGGGTGGTGAGGTTGTGGGGGTGGTGTTGGCGAATCGGGGGGAGGAGGAGGAGGAGGAGGAAAAGGAGATTAATGGTAATCCGTAAAGGGATGTGATTAAACGGGAAATGATAGGAGGGGATCACCACCACACTTTGGAGAACTGTCCGCGGGATGATGTGTTACTCCTTCACACACTCCTAACTGACAACTCCTGCAGGAATAAATAATTCAAATAACAATAAATATGGTAGTGATATATATAACGAGTGATAAAGAGAGGAAATGCAAAATATAAACTGTACATATTTTAATCTCAAGGTGTATATTTCGCATTGTGTTTTGTTGACGTGGTTTAGTGTATAGGAAGCAGGAGGAAGGTACTACACACACACACGCTATATGAAGGAGGGCGTAGTTAAGTATGTTTTGTTGTCTCTAGAGGAACACTGCCTGACCAGCTTGCCCATGTGCAGGTAATTAATTCACCCGTACTATGAGAAAGTATAATATATTTAACCAA